>NC_141691.1:333686903-333760391 GCF_964263255.1 Lissotriton vulgaris
TGTATGAAGAATATTAATGCAATCAAAATCGTTGCTTCTTATATATTAATTCTTTATTAACATATGTGGTAACATTATCTGAGATCGGACAATGTGTTGGTATTTAACCATTATTTTTAAACTGTTGCCCTCTACCAAATTAGCGTAGCTAAATGTATTTATTTAAAACATAACTTTAAGTATGTTTTCCATGTCTATACTTCAGAGCTTCACAGGTGTAACCAATCACCCATCACTGGCACTTTAAAAGGTGAACACCGGCAAACAAACATTGTCATGTGAACAAGGCTCGTGGGAGCCGAAACGTCATAGACTGTTTTTCTGCACTAAATAAATAAGAAGAAAACTTACTGGTCCGTGTGCAAGTGGTGCTTTGCCTGACGGATTGTTATCTCCAAGACAGGCGGGACGGCGGAATGCATGATATATATATATATATATATATATATATGTATATATATATATATATATATATATATATATATATATATATATATATATATATATATATTCCCCCGTTATAGTTAGTTGTACTCACTATAACTCGCGCGCCCGCAATCCACTGCTGATGATGTCACATATTACATCATTCATGACATGGTCAGTGACATCACTGATGACATCACTGATGACATCTCAAATGACATAACTGATGCCATCACTGATGGCATCATCCATGTGACAATCAAATACACCTCATCACACACTAGTATAATCTTTCATCACTCACTGTAAAATAGAAAGTGCCATATTTGAAACCATTGACACCAATAGAAATTTCTAAACACGCACTCAGTTATTCATAGAACTATACACACATCTAATCACTTACCTATAGAGTCAGTGTTATATGCAGTGAATACTCAACAGAACACTATCAAATATACTTATACGCCTATTTCAACATTACACACCAGCACACACTTTATTCACTGATAAAGACAGACTTATGCAAACAATTGATTATACTTACATTTACTCATCTACACACTTATACAAACACCACTTCATCTATTTATATAGATAATAACTCACACTTAGTGTGTTATAAAATCACTATTACAAGTATACAGTTATCCATATAGTGACTCATACAATCACTAAGTCTTAAGCACACTTAATTAGATATAACTGTCACATACACTGCATTTTTTCAAGTTTAATGGAGATGTACCATTGAGAGAAATATTTAATCACCACCACACCCATAAACATATACACTCACTGAAAAAACTGTTATAAAATGTAGTCTTAACCTCATATACCTACCGAATGAACTATTCACACATTTTTGGGCAGTCACACACGCCCCACCAAATAACATAGACATTCATTTACCCATACAAATACTCAGTTAAGAAACCAATAACAAATATAGTCTTTAACATAGCAATTAAGACAAAGTAATAAAGACTTTCACACAGTTTAGTACCTACACATTATATATAGTGAGACTCTACAAATTAGTCAAGGAAACAATCAATGACACTGTTACTAAATCCACCATTCACATATTTATATTTATACATCCACTCATTCTTCAATGCAAAGTAGTGTATTTATAATACATATTTAAATATCAAAGCAAACCACATTCAATGGATGATGTCATCAGTGATGTCATCAGTGATGTCATTTGAGATGTCATCAGTGATGTCACTGACCATGTCATGAATGATGTAATATGTGACATCATCAGCAGTGGATTGCGGGCGCGCGAGTTATAGTTAGTACAACTAACTATAACGGGGGAATTTCAATGGTTTTGTATGAGTAAAATGTCCAGCTAACTATAACTGGTGTGAAACCTATGGTTTTTTCAGTGAATTTCAAAGGTTTTTAAATGCTAATTCCTAACTATAACGTGTGTGAAACCTCTGATTTTTTAAGTGAATTTCAAATGTTTTTTAAATTCTAATTTTAATCAATTATTATATTTATTTGTTATTATACAAATGTTCTATATTTTTCACACAATGTTGCAAACCAAGCCAGCAAGGGTGTTTGACTTCTCAATATACCAGCTTATCCTGTGCAATGTTCCTTTCAATGACTTTTTTCTTAACCATTAGCATTACTCCTTTTAAAAAACAGTAGCATGCACCCTAGTTTTCAATGTTGAATTTTCAGAAACCACCAATCATTTCTTTTTTTTCAAGTGCACTGAATCTCATCCACATTTTTTTCTAAACTCCTACTTTTCAAACTGCCATTTAATTTCCAGAGCCCGTCTGAGTACAACCAGATCTCCCTTCAAAATGCTTTGAGTGTGGATTGTGGGACACAGCTATATTTTCTGGAGTGAAAGGTATGGAGCAAATAGGTGCGTTCTCAACCTTGATTCACCAAATGTGGATATTATATAGATTGGCTAGAGAGGATTGAGATGTCACCAATTGATGCCATTGTTAAAATCCTTTTGCATCTCTCACATCCTGACCTCATAATTATGCACTGTGGTGGCAATGACCAAGGCACTTTGACTGGGGTAGGTCTGGAAATGCTTTTAAAGGACACCTTTGGGCAATTGATGTCACTTTTTCTATAAACTGCCTTTTTATATTCTAATATATGCCAAAGGCAAAAATGGAACTGGTCCAACCAATATTGTCCGCAGATTGAGAAAGCAAGTAAACATGTGAATACGTCTGTTTCTGCTTTCCTCAGAGACTATGGTATGGGTTCTATATACCACAACAACGTGTGTTACAACATGCAAGGCATTTATAGAGGAGACGGTGTGCATTTCACAGATGAGGAGAACAGAGTCTTCCTCTTGAACTTTAGACTCTTCATCGCTACTTACTTGTAGGTACAAAAAACACACAATGAACACAACAGCTCTTTTTAGAGCCAACCAACATCTAAACACTCAAACTTGTTATTTAACTGTATTTTTTTGTCTTTTTTTGACGACGTACACACACTGTGCGCGTACGGGTGCGTGCACCGGGCGCGTACCCCGTGATTTTTTGGCCTTCGTGGTCCTTCAGGGACCCCCTGAGAAGGCCTAGGGGGTCAGGGAGTCTCTACCCTGCCCCCTTTTCACGTTCTCCACTTTTGTTTTTGGCTCTCTTCTGCCTCGGAGACACAAAATGGCGGTCAACACCTGATTTCGACCGATTGGAATGTTGACAGATGTCTAACAGCAAATCAGAATTCCACTCGCATACACCCGATACACGCACGGTGCTCGCACGGTGCCAGCAGGGTGCCTCACGGTGCGCGCTCCTAGACATATATATATATTTTCTTTTGATTTACTCAGGAACTACTGGAGGGATTTACACCATTAAAGCCTGATCTGCGAATCAGACTCTACCATTTTGCCAAATTTCTTGTAATTCCGTTCAGCAGTTCGGGCTGTAGCCGTGTTTAATCGTCCTATGGAAAATAACATGGGGAAAACACGTTTTGGGACCCACCTTTTTTCTCAGCCCCCACTTGACAAATCCCCCCAAAACTTTCAGGGAAGGAGCGGGCCATCTTCTTTGAGAAATTGGCGAACATTCCTCAACCGGCGCCAAAGTTATTCCCAATAGAATGATGCGGATCTTCTATGGAAACTAGGTCCTAACTATAACTACCTACTGGCGACTGCCAGTAGATAATATATATATATATATATATAGTAACACCTCCTACTATTGGGAGGGGCCGTAGCATTACAAAGGAAAATGGCGAAGTGGACCCTGTTTTTGCAAACGGCATCTGAGGATGGCAATATAAAGCCGAAATGCATCATGCCAAGCATTGGTCATTAAAAGAACTCCCAAAGGTTTCCCCATTGTGTCCTCTGGTTACTTGCTTGAGTGATCGTCTTTTGATACTTTTCACACGCGCCGCCTGCACGCGTGTTAGAGGACCTGCTCTACAAGAGTCCTGTGGATTGTTGGCAAACGTGGCAAATTTTACAGAGGGATCGGATTTCGCAGGACCGCCTCGGAAGCAAACCAATCAAGAGGGCGCTGTTCAGTACGGACTGTGACTTCACAGGGAGACAGGAGGAAGCTATTTCTGTCTCACGTCCCGGATTGCTTTTTGTGCATGAGGCAGAGCGTTGGGGACCCAAGGGATTTCTGGACTGTCATATAGGGGTTCGAATGGTACTTCAAGCCTCCCTTCCCTTGCCAGGCACACAGCGCTCATGTGAGCGGACTTCGGACTCCAGGAGCGGTACTTACCGAAACAGGGAATCATGGTAGTTGCAGTCTTCCATCACCCGACTGCAGCTGTTTCCAATCAAGTGGAGCCGTAACACCTCCTACTATTGGGAGGGGCCGTAGCATTACAAAGGAAAATGGCGAAGTGGACCCTGTTTTTGCAAACGGCATCTGAGGAAGGCAATATAAAGCCGAAATGCATCATGCCAAGCATTGGTCATTAAAATAACTCCCAAAGGTTTCCCCATTGTGTCCTCTGGTTACTTGCTTGAGTGATCGTCTTTTGATACTTTTCACACGCGCCGCCTGCACGCGTGTTAGAGGACCTGCTCTACAAGAGTCCTGTGGATTGTTGGCAAACGTGGCAAATTTTACCGAGGGATCGGATTTCGCAGGACCGCCTCGGAAGCAAACCAATCAAGAGGGCGCTGTTCAGTACGGACTGTGACTTCACAGGGAGACAGGAGGAAGCTATTTCTGTCTCACGTCCCGGATTGCTTTTTGTGCATGAGGCAGAGCGTTGGGGACCCAAGGGATTTCTGGACTGTCATATAGGGGTTCGAATGGTACTTCAAGCCTCCCTTCCCTTGCCAGGCACACAGCGCTCATGTGAGCGGACTTCGGACTCCAGGAGCGGTACTTACCGAAACAGGGAATCATGGTAGTTGCAGTCTTCCATCACCCGACTGCAGCTGTTTCCAATCAAGTGGAGCCGTAACACCTCCTACTATTGGGAGGGGCCGTAGCATTACAAAGGAAAATGGCGAAGTGGACCCTGTTTTTGCAAACGGCATCTGAGGAAGGCAATATAAAGCCGAAATGCATCATGCCAAGCATTGGTCATTAAAAGAACTCCCAAAGGTTTCCCCATTGTGTCCTCTGGTTACTTGCTTGAGTGATCGTCTTTTGATATATATATATATATATATTCAATGAAAAAACCATAGGTTATAGGCCATATATAGTTAGGAATTAGCATTTACAAAACCTTATTTTACTCGCATAAAACCATTGAAATTCCATATATAGTTAGCTAACTATAAGCGCTAACTATATATCGCGCACCCGCAATCCACTGCTGATGATGTCACATATTACATCATTCATGACATGGTCAGTGACATCACTGATGACATCACTGATCAAAACAACCAGTGATTGTATGTGTCTGTAAAGTTTAAATATGTTTCACATATTGAAGAATGAGTGGATGTATAAGTGTCTGGATGAAGAATTTAGTAGGTGCATGACTGACTGTATGAGTGAGTGATTAAATGTGTCTCACTGAGTGCATGGGTTAGTGACTAAACTGTCTTAATTCGTGCATCAGTATGTTTGTTGTTGTGTAAACTGCTGCTTGTGTTGATCAGTAGCTATAAGAGTAGCCATATGGGTTATTGATTGGTTGCCCAAATATTTGAATGGGAGGCTGAGTGTGTGTGTGGGTGGCTGGGAGGTGCGTGACTCTGTGCATAGATGTGTAAGCAGTTGATTCACTAGGAGTATGAGTTCAAGAGTGCATGTGGAAACAGCTATATGAGCGGTTGACTGTGCATGGGTGTGTTGGTGAGTGAATGGATTTCTCATTGCTACATGTGCAAGTAAGTACGTATGTAAAACACAATACATGTGAGAGTTGAGATATATAAATAACTGAACATAAGAGCCAGTGAATGTGTGAGTGGCTGTATCGATCACTGTGAGCTTGTATCAGGGATTATATAAGAGAGTAAATATGTGTTATTATATGTTTGAATAAGTAAGATGTGAATAACTGTATAGTTGAGGAAATAGAGGTGTGATTGATTCTTTGCATGACTGACTAGGTGTGTGAGTAACTCCATGGATGAGTGACAGTCTGTGAGTGTCTGTTTATACTGAGTGTATGTAAGGTTATATTAGAGTCTGAAGAGGTTCATTGTATTATCACATGAGTGATGTGATCAGTGATGACAAATGAGATGTCATCAGTGATGTCATTTGAGTTGTCATCAGTGATGTCATTTGAGATGTCATCATTGATATCATTTGAGTTGTCATCAGTGATGTCATTTGAGATGTCATCAGTGATGTCATCAGTGATGTCACTGACCATGTCATGAATGATGTAATATGTGACATCATCAGCAGTGGATTGCGGGTGCGCGATATATAGTTAGCGCTTATAGTTAGCTAACTATATATGGAATTTCAATGGTTTTATGCGAGTAAAATAAGGTTTTGTAAATGCTAATTCCTAACTATATATGGCCTATAACCTATGGTTTTTTCATTGAATTTTCAAGGTTTTGTAAATGCAAATTCCTAACTATATATCCACTATAACCTATGGTTTTTTCTGTGAATTTCATTGGTTTTTTAATAGCAAATATGAAAAGCTTTAAAATGTCAAGTACGTGATAGATAAAAACATTTTCATATTTATGCACGCTGATGTGCTTTGAACGCTGCCCCCCCCTCCCCTCTTTTGCCTTTGTTAGTACTCTCTCTTTGCAGATACAGAAGGGTAGTTAACGCAGGCCTTTACCCCCGTTGTAATCCGTCGTACCTCCTTGTCTCTCCATTTGATTGATTGTTGTCCAAGCATTTACTGTTTTAGAATTGGTTCTCTTTGGATCATTCTCTATTTACAAACAAGCACAAAGTCGCAATACTCTGTTTAGTCTTTGCAGATAGTGAAAAATCGTGTAAAAAAATAAAAGTAATCGAGCAAAATCAGTAGGCCACTAATTGGATCTCTTTTTGACCTCGCTAAAATAGAAATATTAGGAACAACCCTTCTTGAGAAATACGAAAATAGTGAGATGAACTGAGCTCCACACCATGAGGGCTGCAAGACAGCTCGGCTCCATCACCCATCCCGCACAAAATAATGACAAACCCTATGCAAATATAAAAAATATAGACAACACACCAGCAAAGAAATAGGGTAAAACATTTTATTAAAAAACTATTTACATAACGTTGGTTTATAAGATGATGTCAGTAGTGGACCGATGTGTGAATAGATCGAAAACAGCACAAGGCTCCAAGATCCGGATAGCAAGCTCCTGGATGTTGGGTGCCATAGTTTAGAGTTCTGAATTTCAGCCTTTTTCAATGCCTGTGCTTTGTTGAATCAAAATGGCGGCTTGACACAAAGCTGACTCAAGCGTTGTTACTGATGCTATGCAGACCAAAACTGGTTTTCAGTTTGTACATTTTTCTAGATTTTTCAATCCAAGTTTGGTTGACTTTGTAGAACGATGGCTTCAGATTTTCAACATACGGTGTGGTGGCGCTGACTGGGAGGGGGCGCTTCGCTCCTGCCCCCTCCCCAAGTAAGATTTTCATACGTGAAAGTACGTTAATGGTTTTGGTCCCCGAGATGCTTCGATGTCACTACCATTCTCAAATAGCATAAGTTCTGGATGTTGGGTGCCATAGTTAAGAGTTCTGAGCAGCGCTTGTAACACTGTCTGAAGCTTATTTCCTCCTACTGCAGCTTCACTATTCTCAAAGTAAGTGAGTGTCGTTTGTGGACCTGACTGCATTAGAAAACAATATGATATGTTACCTTCCTAAACAGCTTGACGGAGGCCCCTGAGGGGCGCTGTGATGGCCATGGACTCGGAGAAGACGCTTGGCTCCGACACCCTCCCCAAGTCTTATAGCACTGGTGTAGCCTGAGATCGCCCCCGACATAGGCGGCCGGCTCCCGGGGTCCGGCGGTACTTTTTGCCTTTTGATGACTCTTCAATTCTGGACCTTGTCCCACAATCCGTTTGACCTGAAGACAAGCTGTAGTGAGGCGCCCCTTTATCGTTTTAGTTGCCATTCCGCCCGCTTTTGCTACACTGTGCCTCTTCCGCCATTCAGCTGTTTTCCGCCCGCTCTTGCGACTACAGCGTCTCGCTCACCATGTAGTTGAGATGCGCCCGCTCTAGCGGTGCAGCGATAGGCGGCTGCCACAGGACTCTCAAAATGGCGGCCGGCTCTTCGGTTTTGGGCCTGGTCCACTAAAATGGCCCTGGGACACCTTGGAACTCGGACGCTTGTCTGCTAGGGCTTGGATCCCATTCTCGAAAAGCGTCCCCTCAGCCGTGAAGATTCTACAAAAGTCATGGGGGCCTCCGACTCCCGCAGGCTTCTGGTGGGGAGCGGCTGCCATGATTGCTCGTGGAATGGCCACGACGGAGCTACGAGATGGTAGTGGTCTCATGCTGACGCCAGCTTTAGTCTGAAACATCCAGAAACACTGTAGACTACCAATTCGATCAGTTCCGGTAGCGCCCCAACATGACCCGGAAGAGAAGAACTTGCCCTCCCCTCTTTGACTGATGGTTCTTGTTGCCTGTCCCCTCTGTTGTCATTTAACAGAACTTTTTGGACTGCTGAAAGGGGTTGTGTTCTGAACGCTGGTTGGTGGAGACATTTAGACTATATTCTTGACCTACGTTGTCGCGTAATGCGTTTTATGACACGCCGCGTTAGCGCACCCGGAAGTGATCCGAGGCGCGGCGCGCAGCGCGTAACGTAAGCATAACAGGTCATGTGACTTGTTAATAAAACTTTTCATTGGTTCATTTTACTTTTGTTAATTTAATGATGAAAAGCTTGGTCATATGACCTAAAAATTACGCTTTTTATTATTTTCGAACAATATTTTTTTTTCAAACATATGTTATAATATTCCAGGCTAATGTACTTTCCCGGAAAATTTACAACTGTCTGGCAAGTAAAATATATTCCTTTTTCGAGAAAAAGGGCGTTTCTTCCTTCCATGACGGAGCCGTTGAGTAAAAGAGATTCGACCTGCTGTCTTAGTCGCCGATGCGCCTGATTATCAGATTCTTATCGATCACTTTATGTTGCAGACATGAAAAACACAACTGCCCTTGACCATTTATCTTTACTGCGTTCCTACATATTATACCTTTTATCCGTCATGTAATTGGACTGCTTTATTTCACTTGCCTTTTACTGATTCGAAAACAGTCACTAAAAGTAAAAACTTTACAAATGAAAATACTACTACCGTGTTTTGTTTTAAAAACCTTTATTGTGAAAATGTCAGTATACAAATACGGGCCTATAACCACGTGGGCCGGCCACGGAGCAAACTCAAATCGTATATGATGAGGAGACATTTACACTGTAGAAGAACGTAACGAGCGGGCCATTAGGTGACAAGAACAAAGGTGTCTAACAGTTGCGGTATCGGTGGACGTACATTTTGTAATTAAAATACGACAGGGCCACTTACAATAACATTTTCTAGATATACATTTGCGGGCAAAGAGTTACGAGTCCCATTTATACCGGCGCCATTTTGGGCGAGGCCGGGCAGGTCCAAGATATAGTCAAAATGTCTCCACCAACCATCGGCCAGACCAGAACCCCTTTCGGCCCTTTATGTTACAAGATGATGTCTTCCATTCAGAAAATATTGGTGGCAGCATTTTGAAAGGAAACAGAAACAGCCGTTCTCCTAGTGAGTTTCACATTGTTACATTTAGGAAGAATGTTGAAGAGTAGTATGTGGAAAATCTGAAGCCATTTTTCTACAAACTCTCAATCAGACTTGGATGGAAAAAAAAACCTGAAGAATGTACAAACTGAAAACCAATTTTTGTCTGTATAGCACCAACAGTAACGCTTGAGTCAGCTTTGTGTCAAGCCGCCATTTTCATTCAATCAATAGCGTCCCCCTGCACACATTCAGGGACCTGGTCGTGTCTTCAGATGAAACGCATTGTAGGAAAAGAAGCAGAAAGGAAAAGGAAAAAAGTTCCGCCGGACCTAGTGAAGCTGCAGCAGGTGCAAATAAGCTTCAGACAGTCTTACAAGCACTGCTCAGAACTCTCAACTGAGGCACTCAACATCCAAGACTTGCCATTCGGATCTTGGCGCCTTGTATTTTTGTTTTGTTTTTGATGGAAGGGAAAGAACAAAAAACAGACATTGAAAAAGGCTCAACAGTGCAGGGCGCCTTGTGCTGGTTCCGACCTATTCACACATCGGTCCGCTATTGACATCACCTCATAAACCAACGGGGCACCCCACGCCGACTTTCGGCGCAGCATTGTAGGATGGACACACCAGTGCGGCAATTTGATGGACACCACCTCGGTGCCATCCAGATCTCGGCGCGTTCATTCATTCAATAGCGTCCCCCTGCACACATTCAGGGACCTGGTCGTGTCTTCAGAAGAAACGCATTGTAGGAAAAGAAGCAGAAAGGAAAAGGCAACAAGTTCCGCCGGACCTAGTGAAGCTGCAGCAGGTGCAAATAAGCTTCAGACAGTTCTACAAGCACTGCTCAGAAATCTCAACTGAGGCACTCAACATCCAGGACTTGCCATTCGGATCTTGGCGCCTTGTGCTGGTTCCGACCTATTCACACATCAGTCCACTACTGACATCACCTCATAAGCCAACGGGGCACCCCACGCCGACTTCCGGCGCAGCATTGTAGGATGGCCACACCAGTGCAGCCACTTGCTGGACACCACCTCGGTGCCATCCGGATCTCAGCGCGTTCGAGTCACTGTGCCGGGAGAGTGACCGGAACTCAGCTGAACACGCCGTCTTTCGGCGCAGCATTGTAGGATGGCCACACCAGTACGGCAATTTGCTGGACACCACCTCGGCGCCATCCGGATCTCGGCGCGTTCGAGTCACTGTACCGCAACAGTGACCGCAATTCAGCTGGACACGCCGTCTTTCGGCGCAGCATTGTAGGATGGCCACACCAATGCGGCAATTTGCTGGACACCACCTCGGTGCCATCCGGATCTCGGCGCGTTGTGCTGCCTTCGGCCTATTCGCACATCGGTCCGCTACTGACGCCGCCTCACGTGCCAACGGATTTTCTACGCTTTTTGTAGCCCTATGTCGCATAACAGGTCATGTGACTTGTTTATAAAACTTTTCATTGGTTCATTTTACTTTTGGTTTCCTAAAGATGGAAGGCTTGGTCATATGACCTAAAAATAACACTTTTCATTGGTTTAGAACATTTTTTTTTCCCAAACGATGAAAGCCCCACCTTGTTTCTGGATCATTCAGACTGAAGCTGCCGTCAGCATGAGAGCACCACCATCTCGTGGCTCCGTCGTGGTCATTCCGCGAGCAATCATGGCAGCCGCTCCCCACCGAAAGCCTGCGGGAGTTGGGAGCCCCCAAGACTTTTATACAATCTTCACGGCTGAGGGGACGCTTTTCGAGAATGGAGCCCAAGCCCTAGCAGGCAAGCATCCGACTTCCAAGGTGTCCCAGGGCCATTTCAGTGGACCAGGCCCAAAACCGAAGAGCCGTCCGCCATTTTAAGAGTCATGTGGCAGCCGCCTATCGCTGCACCGCAAGAGTGGGAACAACTCAACTACATGGTGAGCGAGACGCTGTAGTCGCAAGAGCGGGCGGTAAACAGCTGAATGGCCGCCACCTGGGGAGGCCCGTTCACGCCGCCTCCCCCCCCCCCCGGGCCGCCGCACGCCAATTTTTGGAGCAGCATTGTAGGATACCAAAACCAGTGCGGCAGTTTACTGGACATCACCTGGGTGCCTGTCGTACATGTTGTGTCAGCCATGTGACACTGGACACAGACCGCTACTGACGAGGCCTCCCCCCGCACCACCCGGGACGCCCCACGCTGTTTTTCTGTGCTGCATTGTAGGATCCCTAAACCAGTGCGGCACCCAGGCGACATCACCTGGGTGCCGTCCAGAACTCTGCACGTTGTGCTGCCTTGGGACTATTCGCACAACAGACCGCTACTGACGAGGCCTCCCCCCGCCCCACCCGGGACGCCCCACGCCAATTTTCGGAGCAGCATTGTAGGATCCCTAAACCAGTGCGGCACCCAGGCGACATCACCTGGGTGCCGTCCAGAACTCTGCACGTTGTGCTGCCTTGGGACTATTCGCACAAAAGACAGCTTCTAACCATTGTTGCTTTTTGTGTTAATAAATGTTTAAATGTTTTTAGTTTTTGTTCTGTTCATTATCGTTAAAAGTTAATAAAGTTTTATAACCTTACTTTGTTGGAGTGTTATCTATTTTTTGAAAAACGGGTGAATGGGGCCTTGAATCGGGTTATTGTCATGTGTGGGCTTTGGAAGTGTGCTGCTGCAGGATCGGACATTTCAAACTCAAATGCACGTTCTTTTTCTTACCTTTCCGAAGCATGGAGCGCAATAGCAAGCAGAGAAAGGGTGATGCACGTGTTGAACACTACCTGACCTGGCAAGTTGCTGGCAGTGCCCCCCCGCCCGCTCCTGAAAGAGGGCACACACACACCGCCGCCCCGAGTACTTCAGAAATCTTTAAAAGACCATGCGCTTGTTCATGAGGCTTAAATGGTTTATCACCTCTTCTAGAACCCCTACATCGACCCTCTGACGTTTCATGGAAAAATTACCATGTAACACAATACCAAGCCCTATCAGCTGAAACCCCCAAGGAATCGTGGGGCATATTAGCAAGGGGGTTTATCTCCGCTTTTTTGGCTTTAAAAACCATGAAAGCGGAGATAAAATTATTTCCCTATTATCAAGCTGTCGCTAACACCAGTTAGTGACACCTAAAAGGAGATAGCGACCATCTTGGGCCCGGCTTTGCATGTCAGTGATACTTATCACTAATGACATGCAAAGTGGCGTGCCAAGATGTTAGCGACTGGAAACAGTCCCTAACATCGCTACCTTCTATTACCAACTTTTGGAGATATTCGCACTAAGCGCGAATATCTCCAAAAGCTAACACCTGCCCTGAGCAGGTTTTCGCCATGTTATCCAATGGGAGGTGGATAACATGGCTAAGAGCATTAGGTCGATAATACATGAATATCGCTGACTTTTCTGCGATAATAGCAAGGTTTATCTGCGATAAAAATCGCCGATGTGCGGCGATAATTTTTGTCTCTAAACAAGTTATAGACAAAAATTATCGCTAGTTGTTAGTAATATGCCCCCGGGTTTTTGCTTGCAGAAATCGGGAGGCGGGAGACTAGCACTGAAATCAGTACTCACACGCCTGAATCAGGAGGATTGGCATGTCTGAATTCTCTACAGCTGGGGCCATAAACTACATCCGCAGGGGTAGGTGATAGCCTGGGACCAGCCTGGCATCTAAAATGGCTGCCGTGCACGACAAAATTGTGGCATTCGAAAAAAGGCAAGATGGCGCAGCCGCTGGAAGAGATATATCAACATATATCAGCCTCCTCAGCCACCCTCAGGAAACATAGGGGATTAGGATATGTCTCCCGCACCCCCTTATACCTAGTACTTTAATTAACGAAGCACAAAATGGCGAATTCCCGTTTCGCTACCAGTTTGCGGCCCAGTTCGCGGCCCGTGAAGCGCTTCTACCGTGAAAAATCATTTTTTTTTTATTTTCCCCACGGGACCCTTTAATAACCCCAACAACATTCCTAGGGGGTCAAGAGGGGGATACCTTGCCCCCTTTCATTAAATTCCCCCTTAGTTTTTCACCTTTTCTTCTCTCTCGATCCTACCGAGAGACAAGATGGCGGCCGCTCCGGACTGTCACGCAGCAAAAAAAAAAAAAAAGCTCACGCACAGCCGCTGGAAGAGATGTATCAACATATATCAGCCTCCTCACCCACCCTCAGGAAACATAGGGGATTAGGATACGTCTCCCGTACCCACTTATAACTAGTAATTTAATTTACGAAGCACAAAATGGCGAATTCCCGTTTCGCTACCAGTTTGCGGCCCAGTTCGCGGCCCGTGAAGCGCTTCTACCGTGAAAAATCATTTTTTTTTTCTTTTCCCCACGGGTCCCTTTAATAACCCCAACAACATTCCTAGGGGGTCAAGAGGGGGATACCTTGCCCCCTTTCATTAAATTCACCCTTCGTTTTTCACCTCTTCTTCTCTCTCGATCCTACCGAGAGACAAGATGGCGGCCGCTCCGGACTGTTTAGAATGTTGACAGACACCGGAGAGCCAATCAGCTTTCTGCGCGCAAAGTTCCGATAAGCGAAAAGTAAGCGGACCGGATCGCTGCCCGGAGCGCTGTTACAGATATATATCTTGATTTAAACGTTAATTTCTCAAAAACTACTGGAGCACATATATTGAGACCTAGCAAAGGCACATCGGGCTAACAGTCCCTACAATTTTGCCAAGTTTCGTGCAAATCCATTCAGCCGTTCGAGCTAAAAGTGAGTCCAACCGCCCTATGGAAAACTCAATGCAAAAAACGCGTTTTGGGACCCCCCTTTTTTCTCAGCCCCCCCTTGACGAAACCCCACCAAATTTTCAGGAGCTGCTCAGAAACAAAATGTGCCATTTTCCTGAAAATTTCAGCCGATTCCATCCACAAACGCCAAAGTTATTAGACATAGAATTTTCAAAAGTCCCATAGGGAATTTATCCTAACTATATATACCTACTGGCGAACGCCAGTAGGTAATATATATATATATATATATATATATATATAATATAGATATATTAGATAGTAGATAGTATATATATATATATATATATATATATATATATATATATATATATATATATATATATATATATATATATATATATATATATATATATATATATATATATATATATATATATATATATATATATATATATATATATATATATATATATATATATCGCTGCACGCTCGCTTGTATCCCAGAAAGCAGACGGCACTCAGAGCTTGATGTTTCTTCCAGTTTAATGACAGACCCCGTCACCCCAACAAAAGACAAAATATATATATATATATATATATATATATATATATATATATATATATATATATATATATAGATGCGTAAAAATTGGCACATCTTGCTCACAGACGAAGTACTCAGAGAGGATCTGCCCGCGCATCCTCTGGTGACCTTTAGCAAGGCGAGGTCTCTGGGAGATGTGTTAGTACACAGCCTTCTAGAACCCTTACCCACTCAAATCAATACCAACACCTTGAAAACTATGAGTGGTTTTTTCCCATGTGGGAAGTGTAAAGCTTGTAGCAACAGTCGTAGGGTTCTGCAATATGATATTCCTGATGCTGGTAGGACCATGAAAATCAATAAGTTCATTACCTGCAGCACCACCTATGCTGTGTACTGTCTTATATGCCCATGCGGTCTCAGATATATTGGTAGTACCATCAACCAACTTAAACTGAGAGTGCTCGAACATCAGAGGGCGATCGAAAAGGTGGACCCCGCGTACCCAGTAGCGAGGCATTTTGCCGAACACCATAAAAAGGATAGAACGAAATTACGCTACTTTGGCTTGGATCATGTCCCATTCAATCCACGGGGTGGAGATAGGCTAAGAAGGCTCAGACGCCTTGAGTCTAGATACATAATTGATCTGTCTACCAAGTTCCCCAAAGGTATGAATAGTGGTGAGGACATGGTGGTCCATCTGGGAAAATGAAGGGCTGAATAGGAGTACATAGTCATTAACACCTGATATTCCATCTTGCCTTTAGATTATCTGTACGTTATAATACTATGCATAACTGTTTGTAAGTATGGTCAATTGATGAAAAAGTAAATATGTATTTAGTGTATATAGTGTGCTTAGACTATATGGAACAGGATATTGTATATATACTATACGTCTCGTATCGGAATCTCACTCCTCTTACATTGTGCCAGTATCTGTATGTTTGTGTATATATTTTGACCTTGATCACTCTCTACATTAATCAGGTTTTTGATTGGATGGATCTCATGAATATGACCATTCTTCTCTGTACAGTTGTGATCATTTGTATATAGCTTGCTGTGAATGTATCCCGCTGGACGGACGTCCGGCTGTTTGTTTTGCTGTGCTGTAGGATTTATTAACTTTTCCTTTACTATTTATTCAGGGTGGATTTATAGTACCTAATAATATTCGCCTTGACGGCTGATATGAAGTAGGCCACTTCCTCTTTGCACATATTTAGGTATAATTTTCAGCACTTTATTGTATGTGGTCATGAATTTGTTTATTCTCTTCACTCAAGGGACCCCAGCCGATCCACGGCTATATTTCTTTTGTATAATCATTGGAATGCATTATCGAATTTTGCCTCTGCCTATTTGATTTAACCAATCCATGGTTTATATCTGTATGGTTTTGATTCTTAGAACACCACTCTAAGATGGCGCTTATGGTACTGCTGAGGGTCCAGTCCCTTGTTGATGTCCATGAATCATCACATGATTTCATTTAAGGTGTGTTTTGGATTATGGGTTGTGACACCGACGAAGGCTTTTTGCCGAAACGTTTGTTTGTGCTAAATAAACTGCACGCTGCCTAGTAATTCCCCGGAGTGCTGCTCTCTTCTTTTTATACTACGGAGAAGTTCTTTGAGCGTAATATATATATATATATATATATATATTATCCAACCTCGTCTTGAATTTCAATGCCTCTTCGAAAAACTGAAAAAACCATAGGTTTCACGCCTTATATAGTTAGGAATTAGCTTTAAAAAAAACTTTGAAATTCACTCCAAAAAAGTTTTAGGGGTGTTATAGTTTGCTGGACATTTCACTCATACAAAACATTTGAAATTGCTCCTATATAGTTAGTTGGACTAACTAAATTTTGCGCACCCGCAATGCACTGCTGATGATGTCACATATTAGATCATTCATGACATGGTCAGTGACATCACTGATGACATCTCAAATGACATCACTGATGACATCACCCAGTGAATTTGGTTTGCTTCTTTATTTAAATATGAATTATATATATAGCAATTTGCATTGAAGAATGAGTGGATATATATAAATATATATTTGGATGGAGGATTTAGTAGCAGTGTAATTGACTGTTTACTTGATCAATTTATAGTGTCTCACTAAATATAGTGGATAAGGACTAAACTGTGCGAATATCTGTATCACTTTGTCAGTTGTTGTGTAAACTGGTTCTCCAGTTGGTTACTAGCTATGTGAAAGTCTATATTAGTTATTGATTAGATAACTGAAAAAACCAGGTTGCCCAAGTGGAGTTGTCGCACGTGGAAGGGAAACAGCACACAGCCCCCGGCAGTATCACCACAGCGCTCCCATGCCAATTTCACCTGCAAACTGCCATACGCGTTTCAAGCCCAGTTGGCTCTTGATCACTGGCTTGCATCGATATTAGTGTCCTTACGGCGAAACCTTTGTCATTTCCAATAACTTTGATTTTTGAACACTATCCCACTTGGGCTGATTTTAACGAGAACAGCAGCACTTTATTTAAGGTTGTGTATTTAAGTCCAGTTATCAAGAGGACTAAAATAACCAGCATGCTATGGGAACCTGTTTTTTTATATATATATATATATATATATATATATATATATATATATATATATACATACATACATACATACATATATATATATATATATATATATATATATATATATATATATATATATATATATATATATATATATATATATATATATATATATATATATATATTACCTACTGGCTATCGCCAACACTTCCTTAAGAATAGGGATGTCAAGTATCTGAAACATACCAATATGCTTGTGTCCATGATGCGTACTTGCCTCTCAAGCAATTATTTTCTGTTCAATCATGTTGTCTATTGCCTGGCCAGAGGGACTGCGATGGGGACCTGCTTTGCCCCCAGTTACGCGGGTTTATACCTGGGCTGGTGGGAGGAGCAGGTGGCCAGTAACATCTTGGCCTTTACCCAGAACGTGGTCCTCTGGGCCAGGTATATAGACGACGTGTTTTGTCTGTGGAAGGGCAGTAAAGAGGCAGCTTTACAATTTGTCAGTGAACTGAATCTAAATGATTGTAACTTACAATTCACCAGTACCATTGACAAACAGTCAATTGAGTTTCTGGATGTTCTGGTATCAGTTAATAATGGACGACTCATCAGCAAGCTGTATCGAAAGCCTACAGCAGGCAACAGCTTGTTGCATGCGTCGAGCTGTCATCCCAAAAACCTGATTCACAGCATACCTTTTGGCGAGCTGCTGCGCGCAAAGAGGAACTGTGGAACTGACACAGACTTCCACAAAGAAATGGATATCATGAGGAAGAGGTTCAGGGAGAGGGGCTACTCGAACAAAGTGGTCGAACAAGCCTGTAATAAAGTCAGAGACGTAGAGAGAAGAGATCTTCTCACATCCAAACAACCTAGCGACAGTGAAGAGGGACCTCTTAGATTTATCACCACGTATTCTGACCAAACATGGCAGGTCAGAAGAAGTCTGAAGAAATTTTGGCATGTACTCCAGCTAGATGAAACACTAAAAAAGGCTGTGGGAAATCAACCCATGATTACCTACAGGAAATGTCCAGCTCTTAAAGACGTGCTATGTAGCAACATGGTAAAGGACAAGGTAGATACCAGGAAGGTAGAAGGTTTCTTTACCTGTCGCTCATGCAAAGCTTGCAAGAACAGTGTCAATAGAAAGGAAATAACTTTGTCCAAAAATAACAAACCCTTTAGGATTGTTAAACACTTGACATGCAAATCTGATTACTGCGTCTATGCTTTGCAATGTCCCTGTCCTTTGACATACATTGGCAGCACGATACATCCCTGCAAAAAACGTGTGTTAGAACACATGCGGGCTATAACGAATGAGGATAAAAATTATCCAATTGCCAAACACTTCAAGGACCTTCACGGTAAAAATCTAAGTGTATTCAAGTTTTGTGCATTAGACAGAGTCCCACCGTCGGAACGAGGCGGAGACAGATTGAGACAACTACGCCAGCTTGAATCCAGGTTCATAATAAAATATGACACTGTACATCCGCTGGGGTTGAATAAGGATGAGGAGTTATCAGTTCACCTAATTTAATTAATGAGTCCATGTAATGTATTCACCATACTGATGATACTCCAGTTATGTAATCCCTTAAAAACATGATTCTGAAGCTGTCTTGGATGTTCAACTATTTAAGTATATTTTAAAGTGATTATGTGATTTTTATGTTTGTAGGAGACACATATGTCGCCACTCAGGGATGATGCCACACCACTGGCTGCTGCTGATTTGATTTAATTGGATGGAATCACAGGACTATACATTTTGTATCAAAAAATCTTTTGGAATTCAACTAGATGTTGAAATTTCAGGACATTGAGACCAAACTGGTATGATGCTGTTATGCCCACTGGGGCGGAATTGACATGTGTTAGGCTTTATGCTTTATGTATCTAATCACTGGTACATTTGCCCACTGGGGCTCAATCTTGAGAAACGTTCAGTTACTCTTTTCGTTTTAAAAGGGGTTCTACCTTTGATTAATTTGTAACAAAATGATTTATATGTTACACCAATTATGGTCCTTACACAGTATTTTTGTATAAATGTACGATTGTATACGTTATCTGTGTCCAATTACCCATTCAAATATGGCCGCCACAACTGGGGTTGTACTAACACTGATGTGAGGACGAGTAGTCCTACGTTTATGTTCATATATAATTTTTTTACTTTAAAAATGAAATTGTTTGTAAACACCGTTACCCGTGACCAAGGTGCGGCTGCACCGAAACGCGTCGGGTGTTGTTTGGCACTCTGTGTGTGAATAAATAACACGCTATCAAGGACCTGGGCTCGAGTCAACTTTGTGATTGAAAAGTTGTTTCTTTGCATATATATATATATATATATATACATACATACATACATACATATATATATATATATATATATATATATATATATATATATATATATATATATATATATATATATATATATATATATATTACCTACTGGCTATCGCCAGTAGGTATATATAGTTAGGATTTTTTCTCTATGGGACTTTTGAAAATTCTATGTCTAATAACTTTGGCGTTTGTGGACGGAATCGGCTGAAATTTTCAGGAAAATGGCACATTTTGTTTCTGAGCAGCTCCTGGAAATTTGGGGGGGGGTCGTCAAGGGGGGCCGAGAAAAAAGGGGGGTCCCAAAACGCGTTTTTCCCATGTTAATTTCCATAGGGCGGTTGGACTCACTTTTAGCTCGAACGGCTGAATGGATTTGCACGAAACTTGGCAAAATTGTAGGGACTGTTAGCCCGATGTGCCTTTGCTAGGTCTCAATATATGTGCTCCAGTAGTTTTTGAGAAATTAACGTTCAAACCAAGATATATATCTGTAACAGCGCTCTGGGCAGCGATCCGGTCCGCTTACTTTTCGCTTATCGGAACTTTGCGCGCAGAAAGCTGATTGGCTCTCCGGTGTCTGTCAACATTCTAAACAGTCCGGTGCGGCCGCCATCTTGTCTCTCGGTAGGATCGAGAGAGAAGAAAAGGTGAAAAACTAAGGGGGAATTTAATGAAAGGGGGCAAGGTATCCCCCTCTTGACCACCTAGGAATGTTGTTGGGGTTATTAAAGGGTCCCGTGGGGAAAAGAAAAAAAAAAATGATTTTTCACGGTAGAAGCGCTTCACGGGCCGCGAACTGGGCCGCAAACTGGTAGCGAAACGGGAATTCGCCATTTTGTGCTCCGTTAATTAAATTACTAGTTATAAGGGGGTGCGGGAGACGTATCCTAATCCCCTATGTTTCCTGAGGGTGGCTGAGGAGGCTGATATATGTTGATACATCTCTTCCAGCGGCTGTGCGTGAGCTTTTTTTTTTTTTTGCTGCGTGACAGTCCGGAGCGGCCGCCATCTTGTCTCTCGGTAGGATCGAGAGAGAAGAAAAGGTGAAAAACTAAGGGGGAATTTAATGAAAGGGGGCAAGGTATCCCCCTCTTCACCCCCTAGGAATGTTGTTGGGGTTATTAAAGGGTCCCGTGGGGAAAATAAAAAAAAAATGATTTTTCACGGTAGAAGCGCTTCACGGGCCGCGAACTGGGCCGCAAACTGGTAGCGAAACGGGAATTCGCCATTTTGTGCTTCGTTAATTAAATTACTAGGTATAAGGGGGTGCGGGAGACGTATCCTAATCCCCTATGTTTCCTGAGGGTGGCTGAGGAGGCTGATATATGTTGATACATCTCTTCCAGCGGCTGCGCCATCTGGCCTTTTTTTCGAATGCCACAATTTTGTCGTGCACGGCAGCCATTTTAGATGCCAGGCTGGTCCCAGGCTATCACCTAACCCTGCGGATGTAGTTTATGGCCCCAGCTGTAGAGAATTCAGACATGCCAACCCTCCTGATTCAGGCGTGTGACTACTGATTTCAGTGCTAGTCTCCCGCCTCCCGATTTCTGCAAGCAAAAACCCGGGGGCATATTACGAACAACTAGCGATAATTTTTGTCTCTAACTTGTTTAGAGACAAAAATTATCGCCGCACATCGGCGATTTTTATCGCAGATAAACCTTGCTATTATCGCAGAAAAGTCAGCGATATTCATGTATTATTGACCTAATGCTCTTAGCCATGTTATCCACCTCCCATTGGATAACATGGCTAAGAACTGCTCAGGGCAGGTGTTAGATTTGGGAGATATTCGCGCTTAGCGCGAATATCTCCAAAAGTTGGTAATAGAAGGTAGCGATGTTAGGGACTGTTTCCAGTCGCTAACATCTTGGCACGCCACTTTGCATGTCATTAGTGATAAATATCACTGACATGCAAAGCGGGGCCCAAGATGGTCGCTATCTCCTTTTAGCTGTCACTAACTGGTGTTAGCGACAGCTTGGTAATAGGGAGATAATTTTATCTCCGCTTTCATGGCTTTTAAAGCCAAAAAAGCGGAGATAAACCCCCTTGATAATATGCCCCACGATTCCTTGGGGGTTTCAGCTGACAGGGCTTGGTATTGTGTTACATGGTTATTTTTCCATGAAACGTCAGAGGGTCGATGCAGGGGTTCTAGAAGAGGTGATAAACCATTTAAGCCTCATGAACAAGCGCATGGTTTTTTAAAGATTTGTGAAGTACTCGGGGCGGCGGTGTGTGTGTGCCGTCTTTCAGGAGCGGGCGGGGGGGCACTGCCAGCAACTTGCCAGGTCAGGTAGTGTTCAACACGTGCATCACCCTTTCTCTGTCTGCTATTGCGCTCCATGCTTCGGAAAGGTAAGAAAAAGAACGTGCATTTGAGTTTGAAATGTCCGATCCTGCAGCAGCACACTTCCAAAGCCCACACATGACAATAACCCGATTCAAGGCCCCATTCACCCGTTTTTCAAAAAATAGATAACACTCCAACAAATTAAGGTTATAAAACTTTATTAACTTTTAACGATAATGAACAGAACAAAAACTAAAAACATTTAAACATTTATTAACACAAAAAGCAACAATGGTTAGAAGCTGTCTTTTGTGCGAATAGTCCCAAGGCAGCACAACGTGCAGAGTTCTGGACGGCACCCAGGTGATGTCGCCTGGGTGCCGCACTGGTTTAGGGATCCTACAATGCTGCTCCGAAAATTGGCGTGGGGCGTCCCGGGTGGGGCGGGGGGAGGCCTCGTCAGTAGCGGTCTGTTGTGCGAATAGTCCCAAGGCAGCACAACGTGCAGAGTTCTGGACGGCACCCAGGTGATGTCGCCTGGGTGCCGCACTGGTTTAGGGATCCTACAATGCAGCACAGAAAAACAGCGTGGGGCGTCCCGGGTGGTGCGGGGGGAGGCCTCGTCAGTAGCGGTCTGTGTCCAGTGTCACATGGCTGACACAACATGTACGACAGGCACCCAGGTGATGTCCAGTAAACTGCCGCACTGGTTTTGGTATCCTACAATGCTGCTCCGAAAATTGGCGTGCGGCGGCCCGGGGGGGGGGGGGGAGGCGGCGTGAACGGGCCTCCCCAGGTGGCGGCCATCTAGCTGAGTTGCGCTCGCTCTTGCGGCCACAGCGTCTCGCTCACCATGTTGTGGAGTTGCTCCCACTCTTGCAGTGCAGCGATAGGCGGCTGCCACATGGCTGTCAAAATGGCGGACGGCTCTTCGGTTTTGGGCCTGGTCCACTGAAATGGCCCTGGGACACCTTGGAAGTCGGACGCTTGCCTGCTAGGGCTTGGGCTCCATTCTCGAAAAGCGTCCACTCAGCCGTGAAGATTGTATAAAAGTCTTGGGGGCCCCCGACTCCCGCAGGCTTCCGGTGGGGAGAGGCTGCCATGATTGCTCGCGGAATGACCACGACGGAGCCACGAGATGGTGGTGCTCTCATGCTGACGCCAGCTTCAGTCTGAATGATCCAGAAACAAGGTGGGGCTTTCATCGTTTGGGAAAAAAAATGTTCTAAACCAATGAAAAGTGTTATTTTTAGGTCATATGACCAAGCCTTCCATCTTTAGGAAACCAAAAGTAAAATGAACCAATGAAAAGTTTTATAAACAAGTCACATGACCTGTTCTGCGGCATAGGGCTACAAAAAGCGTAGAAAATCCGTTGGCACGTGAGGCGGCGTCAGTAGCGGACCGATGTGCGAATAGGCCGAAGGCAGCACAACGCGTCGAGATCCGGATGGCACCGAGGTGGTGTCCAGCAAATTGCCGCACTGGTGTGGCCATCCTACAATGCTGCGCCGAAAGACGGCGTGTCCAGCTGAGTTGCGGTCACTGTCAGTAGCGGACCGATGTGCGAATAGGCCGAAGGCAGCACAACGCGTCGAGATGCGGATGGCACCGATGTGGTGTCCAGCAAATTGCCGCACTGGTGTGGCCATCCTACAATGCTGCGCCGAAAGACGGCGTGTCCAGCTGAGTTGCGGTCACTGTCAGTAGCGGACCGATGTGCGAATAGGCCGAAGGCAGCACAACGCGTCGAGATCCGGATGGCACTGAGGTGGTGTCCAGCAAATTGCCGCACTGGTGTGGCCATCCTACAATGCTGCGCCGAAAGACGGCGTGTCCAGCTGAGTTGCGGTCACTGTTGCGGTACAGTGACTCGAACGCACCGAGATCCGGATGGCACCGAGGTGGTGTCCAGCAAATTGCCGCACTGGTGTGGCCATCCTACAATGCTGCGCCGAAAGACGGCGTGTCCAGCTGAATTGCGGTCACTGTTGCGGTACAGTGACTCGAACGCGCCGAGATCCGGATGGCACCGAGGTGGTGTCTAGCAAATTGCCGCACTGGTGTGGCCATCCTACAATGCTGCGCCGAAAGACGGCGTGTCCAGCTGAGTTGCGGTCACTGTTGCGGTACAGTGAGTCGAACGCGCCGAGATCTGGATGGCCAAGTTTCAAGTTTCATCTGGCAGTTTTTCTCCATCCCTCCTGGATCAAAGAAGGTGAATGCTAAATATGCCACCTGCCTCATCTGAACATATGAAGTTAACTTGTATACACTGTGGTGCTATGCTGTCCTATGGCAACATGAGCATCAACCTGATGAATACGGCATTCGAAAATCATAAATGCCCTAATGCACCCAAGAAGTAATTTTTTTTTTGCTCCAGTTGAGTCGTTTTCAATGCCTGTTTTTTGTTGTTTCCCCTCCATCAAGAACAAAACAAAAATACAAGGCGCTAAGATCCGAATGGCAAGTCCTGGATGTTGAGTGCCTCAGTTGAGAGTTCTGAGCAGTGCTTGTAAGACTGTCTGAAGCTTATTTGCACCTGCTGCAGCTTCACTAGGTCCGGCGGAACTTTTTTCCTTTTCCTTTCTGCTTCTTTTCCTACAATGCGTTTCATCTGAAGACACGACCAGGTCCCTGAATGTGTGCAGGGGGACGCTATTGATTGAATGAAAATGGCGGCTTGACACAAAGCTGACTCAAGCGTTACTGTTGGTGCTATACAGACAAAAATTGGTTTTCAGTTTGTACATTCTTCAGGTTTTTTTTTTCCATCCAAGTCTGATTGAGAGTTTGTAGAAAAATGGCTTCAGATTTTCCACATACTACTCTTCAACATTCTTCCTAAATGTAACAATGTGAAACTCACTAGGAGAACGGCTGTTTCTGTTTCCTTTCAAAATGCTGCCACCAATATTTTCTGAATGGAAGACACCATCTTGTAGCATAAAGGGCCGAAAGGGGCTCTGGTCTGGCCGATGGTTGGTGGAGACATTTTGACTATATCTTGGACCTGCCCGGCCTCGCCCAAAATGGCGCCGGTATAAATGGGACTCGTAACTCTTTGCCCGCAAATGTATATCTAGAAAATGTTATTGTAAGTGGCCCTGTCGTATTTTAATTACAAAATGTACGTCCACCGATTCCGCAACTGTTAGACACCTTTGTTCTTGTCACCTAATGGCCCGCTCGTTACGTTCTTCTACAGTGTAAATGTCTCCTCATCATATACGATTTCAGTTTGCTCCGTGGCCGGCCCACGTGGTTATAGGCCCGTATTTGTATACTGACATTTTCACAATAAAGGTTTTTAAAACAAAACACGGTAGTAGTATTTTCATTTGTAAAGTTTTTACTTTTAGTGACTGTTTTCGAATCAGTAAAAGGCAAGTGAAATAAAGCAGTCCAATTACATGACGGATAAAAGGTATAATATGTAGGAACGCAGTAAAGATAAATGGTCAAGGGCAGTTGTGTTTTTCATGTCTGCAACATAAAGTGATCGATAAGAATCTGATAATCAGGCGTATCGGCGACTAAGACAGCAGGCCGAATCTCTTTTACTCAACGGCTCCGTCATGGAAGGAAGAAACGCCCTTTTTCTCGAAAAAGGAATATATTTTACTTGCAAGACAGTTGTAAATTTTCCGGGAAAGTACATTAGCCTGGAATATTATAACATATGTTTGAAAAAAAAATATTGTTCGAAAATAATAAAAAGCGTAATTTTTAGGTCATATGACCAAGCTTTTCATCATTAAATTAACAAAAGTAAAATGAACCAATGAAAAGTTTTATTAACAAGTCACATGACCTGTTATGCTTACGTTACGCGCTGCGCGCCGCGCCTCGGATCACTTCCGGGTGCGCTAACGCGGCGTGTCATAAAACGCATTACGCGACAACGTAGGTCAAGAATATAGTCTAAATGTCTCCACCAACCAGCGTTCAGAACACAACCCCTTTCAGCAGTCCAAAAAGTTCTGTTAAATGACAACAGAGGGGACAGGCAACAAGAACCATCAGTCAAAGAGGGGAGGGCAAGTTCTTCTCTTCCGGGTCATGTTGGGGCGCTACCGGAACTGATCGAATTGGTAGTCTACAGTGTTTCTGGATGTTTCAGACTAAAGCTGGCGTCAGCATGAGACCACTACCATCTCGTAGCTCCGTCGTGGCCATTCCACGAGCAATCATGGCAGCCGCTCCCCACCAGAAGCCTGCGGGAGTCGGAGGCCCCCAAGACTTTTGTAGAATCTTCACGGCTGAGGGGACGCTTTTCGAGAATGGGACCCAAGCCCTAGCAGACAAGCGTCCGAGTTCCAAGGTGTCCCAGGGCCATTTTAGTGGACCAGGCCCAAAACCGAAGAGCCGGCCGCCATTTTGAGAGTCCTGTGGCAGCCGCCTATCGCTGCACCGCAAGAGCGGGCGCATCTCAACTACATGGTGAGCGAGACGCTGTAGTCGCAAGAGCGGGCGGAAAACAGCTGAATGGCGGAAGAGGCACAGTGTAGCAAAAGCGGGCGGAATGGCAACTAAAACGATAAAGGGGCGCCCCACTACAGCTTGTCTTCAGGTCAAACGGATTGTGGGACAAGGTCCAGAATTGAAGAGTCATCAAAAGGCAAAAAGTTCCGCCGGACCCCGGGAGCCGGCCGCCTATGTCGGGGGCGATCTCAGGCTACACCAGTGCTATAAGACTTGGGGAGGGTGTCGGAGCCAAGCGTCTTCTCCGAGTCCATGGCCATCACACCGCCCCTCAGGGGCCTCCGTCAAGCTGTTTAGGAAGGTAACATATCACATTGTTTTCTAATGCAGTCAGGTCCACAAACGACACTCACTTACTTTGAGAATAGTGAAGCTGCAGTAGGTGGAAATAAGCTTCAGACAGTGTTACAAGCGCTGCTCAGAACTCTTAACTATGGCACCCAACATCCAGAACTTATGCTATTTGAGAATGGTAGTGACATCGAAGCATCTCAGGGACCAAAACCATTAACGTACTTTCACGTATGAAAATCTTACTTGGGGAGGGGGCAGGAGCGAAGCGCCCCCTCCCAGTCAGCGCCACCACACCGTATGTTGAAAATCTGAAGCCATCGTTCTACAAAGTCAACCAAACTTGGATTGAAAAATCTAGAAAAATGTACAAACTGAAAACCAGTTTTGGTCTGCATAGCATCAGTAACAACGCTTGAGTCAGCTTTGTGTCAAGCCGCCATTTTGATTCAACAAAGCACAGGCATTGAAAAAGGCTGAAATTCAGAACTCTAAACTATGGCACCCAACATCCAGGAGCTTGCTATCCGGATCTTGGAGCCTTGTGCTGTTTTCGATCTATTCACACATCGGTCCACTACTGACATCATCTTATAAACCAACGTTATGTAAATAGTTTTTTAATAAAATGTTTTACCCTGTTTCTTTGCTGGTGTGTTGTCTATATTTTTAATATTTGCATAGGGTTTGTCGTTATTTTGTGCGGGATGGGTGATGGAGCCGAGCTGTCTTGCAGCCCTCATGGTGTGGAGCTCAGTTCATCTCACTATTTTCGTATTTCTCATGAAGGGTTGTTCCTAATATTTCTATTTTAGCGAGGTCAAAAAGAGATCCAATTAGTGGCCTACTGATTTTGCTTGATTACTTTTATTTTTTTACACGATTTTTCACTATCTGCAAAGACTAAACAGAGTATTGCGACTTTGTGCTTGTTTGTAAATAGAGAATGATCCAAAGAGAACCAATTCTAAAACAGTAAATGCTTGGACAACAATCAATCAAATGGAGAGACAAGGAGGCACGACGGATTACAACGGGGGTAAAGGCCTGCGTTAACTACCCTTCAGTATCTGCAAAGAGAGAGTACTACTAAGGCAAAAGAGGGGAGGGGGGGGGGCAGCGTTCAAAGCACATCAGCGTGCATAAATACGAAAATGTTTTTATCTATCACGTACTTGACATTTTAAAGCTTTTCATATTTGCTATTAAAAAACCAATGAAATTCACAGAAAAAACCATAGGTTATAGTGGATATATAGTTAGGAATTTGCATTTACAAAACCTTGAAAATTCAATGAAAAAACCATAGGTTATAGGCCATATATAGTTAGGAATTAGCATTTACAAAACCTTATTTTACTCGCATAAAACCATTGAAATTCCATATATAGTTAGCTAACTATAAGCGCTAACTATATATCGCGCACACGCAATCCACTGCTGATGATGTCACATATTACATCATTCATGACATGGTCAGTGACATCACTGATGACATCACTGATGACATCTCAAATGACATCACTGATGACAACTCAAATGATATCAATGATGACATCTCAAATGACATCACTGATGACAACTCAAATGACATCACTGATGACATCTCATTTGTCATCACTGATCACATCACTCATGTGATAATACAATGAACCTCTTCAGACTCTAATATAACCTTACATACACTCAGTATAAACAGACACTCACAGACTGTCACTCATCCATGGAGTTACTCACACACCTAGTCAGTCATGCAAAGAATCAATCACACCTCCATTTCCTCAACTATACAGTTATACACATCTTACTTATTCAAACATATAATAACACATATTTACTCTCTTATATAATCCCTGATACAAGCTCACAGTGATCGATACAGCCACTCACACATTCACTGGCTCTTATGTTCAGTTATTTATATATCTCAACTCTCACATGTATTGTGTTTTACATACGTACTTACTTGCACATGTAGCAATGAGAAATCCATTCACTCACCAACACACCCATGCACAGTCAACCGCCCATATAGCTGTTTCCACATGCACTCTTGAACTCATACTCCTAGTGAATCAACTGCTTACACATCTATGCACAGAGTCACGCACCTCCCAGCCACCCACACACACACTCAGCCTCCCATTCAAATATTTGGGCAACCAATCAATAACCCATATGGCCACTCTTATAGCTACTGATCAACACATGCAGCAGCTTACACAACATCAAACATACTGATGCACGAATTAAGACAGTTTAGTCACTAACCCATGTACTCAGTGAGACACATTTAATCACTCACTCATACAGTCAGTCATGCACCTACTAAATTCTTCATCCAGACACTTATACATCCACTCATTCTTCAATATGTGAAACATATTTAAACTTTACAGACACATACAATCACTGGATGTTGTGATCAGTGATGTCATCAGTGATGTCACTGACCATGTCATGAATGATGTAATATGTGACATCATCAGCAGTGGATTGCGTGTGCGCGATATATAGTTAGCGCTTACAGTTAGCTAACTATATATGGAATTTCAATGGTTTTATGCGAGTAAAATAAGGTTTTGTAAATGCTAATTCCTAACTATATATGGCCTATAACCTATGGTTTTTTCATTGAATTTTCAAGGTTTTGTAAATGCAGATTCCTAACTATATATCCACTATAACCTATGGTTTTTTCTGTGAATATATATATATATATATATATATATATATATATATATATATATATATATATATATATATATATATATATTCTACTCCACGAGTGCCGGGAAAGAGTGTAAGGCTGTCTGGGCGGTCCGAATAGCCAAAGCCGGCGCTTTGTAATTATCCGCTCCCAGGTTCCTTGACATTAAAGAACCACTCGGACACCTCAAGTGCTGTAGCTTAGATTTAATAGCAAAGGGAAAAACTACGCGTTTCGGGGATCAAGGGCTAATCCCTGCATGGGTACCTACCCTACTCCCAAAACTGAAGTTAAAAGTCTAGGCATCTGGCTTGACCAGGACCTAAATTTCAAAACCCAGGCCAGGAAAACATCAGGGATCTGCTTCGGCCTAATCCGTATGGCCCGTAAGATCCTCCACCTGATCCCTTTCCATTCCAGGAAGTTACTGATGCAGGGACTGGTCAACTCAAGACTTGATTACGGTAACATCCTGTACCTGGGAGCCCCTGCATCAGTCATTCAAAAACTTTAGGTGGCCCAAAATGCCGCAGCTAGAGTCCTCACGGGAACCAAAGCACGGAGCTCTGCGAAACCTGCCCTCAAAAGCCTACACTGGCTCCCAGTGAAGGAGCGCATCACATTCAAGACGCTCTGCATTGCGCACAAAATCCTGCATGATAAGGGCCCCCCAATACTCAGATCCCTGATGAAACCACACAAATCTAACAGACACCTAAGATCTGATTCACTTGCCCTGGCCTCCATCCCTAGAATAAAAAAAGCAAGATCTGGCGGCCGCAGGTTCGCCTATAACGCACCTAAGCACTGGAACTCCCTCCCACTAGCCATGAGGAGTGATCAGAATCTACTATCCTTCCGAAAAAAACTAAAAACCTGGCTCTTTCCCTAAACATCTTCCTGCACTGACCCCTTTTGGAATAAACTAGGTCCTCTTAGCGCTGGGATGCCCAAGGGTAGCTATGCGCTCTACAAATCCACTTCCAAATTCCAAATTCCAAAAATTCCGAGGTGTCCGAGTGGTTCTTTAATGTCAAGGAACCTGGGAGCGGATATATATATATATATACATATATATATTCACTGAAAAAACCATAGGTTATAGACCATATATAGTTAGGAATTCGCATTTACAAAACCTTATTTTACTCACACAAAACCATAGAAATTCCATATATAGTTAGTTGCACTAACTATATATCGCGCACCCGCAATCCACTGCTGATGATGTCACATATTACATCATTCATGACATGGTCAGTGACATCACTGATGACATCACTGATGACATCTCATTTGACATTACTGATCACATCACTGATGATATCATTAATGTGATAATACAATGAACATCTTCAGACTCTAATATAAAATTAGATACAATCAGTATAAACAGACACTTACAGACTGTCACTTATCCATGGAGTTACTCACACACCTAGTCAGTCATGCAAAGAATCAATCACACCTCCATTTTCCCAACTATACAGTTATACACACCTTACTTATTCAAACATATACTAACACATATTTACTCTCTTATACAATCCCTGATACAAGTTCACAATGATCCATACAGCCACTCACACATTCACTGGCTCTTATGCACAGTTATTTATATATGTCAACTCTCACATGTACTGTGTTTTACATATGTACTTACTTTGACATGTAGCACTGAGATATCCATTCACTCACCAATACACTCATGCACACAGTCAACCACCCATACAGCTGTTTCCACATGCACTTTTGAAACCATACATCTAGTGAATCAACTGCTCACACATCTATGCACAGAGTCATACACCTCCCAGCCACCCACACACACACTCAGTCTCCCATACAAATACTTGGGCAACCAATCAATAACCCATATAGTTACTCATATAGCTACTTATCAACACATGCAACAGTTTACAGAACAACAGACATAATGATGCACAAATTAAGACTGTTTAGTCACTAACCCATGCACTCAGTGAGACACATTTAATCACTCACTCATACAGTCAGTCATGCACATACTAAATCCTTCATCCAGACACTTATACATCCACTCATTCTTCAATATGTAAGACATATTTTAACTTTACAGAAACATACAGTCACTGGATGTTGTCATCAGTGATGTCATCAGTGATGTCATTTGAGATGTCATCAGTGATGTCATCAGTGATGTCACTGACCATGTCATGAATGATGTAATATGTGACATCATCAGCAGTGGATTGCGGGTGCGCAATATATAGTTAGTGCAACTAACTATATATGGAATTTCTATGGTTTTGTGTGAGTAAAATAAGGTTTTGTAAATGCGAATTCCTAACTATATATGGTCTATAACCTATGGTTTTTTCAGTGAATTTTCAAGGTTTTGTAAATGCTAATTCCTAACTATATATGGTCTATAACATATGGTTTTTTCAGTGAATTTTCAAGGTTTTGTAAATGCTAATTCCTAACTATATATGGTCTATAACCTATGGTTTTTTCAGTGAATATATATATATACATACATATATAAACATATATCATCTGTATATCTATATAAATACAAACATAAATGCATGCATACATATACTTATATGCATACAGATGCATGTTATTTACATGAAAGTTGAAAAAACACTAATAAAAGCAAAGCTAAAAAGCCACCTCATTACAAACAGAATGGCTTTAACTTAAACGAGGGCGAGATCTATTGCATTTTCAATGCTTGTTTACTTTGGTTCCATCAAGAAGGCATTCAGATGTGTCACACATTTGCCATAAATTCTGAATGTTAGCACTCTAGTTGCACATTAGATCACTGTAGTAAAGCTACTGCTCACCAGGGACGTCTGCTGCTGGTATTCAAAGTGCATGTTTCAGTCTGCATGTCAGAATTTTTTTAATGAACTTGAAGAGGGTTTGAGAAGTCACTCAAAATGTGCCCTAATTTTTCTTTCTGCAGCACTAATCATAATTCATATGGCAAAATATACCCCCTCATTGTGTTCCTTTTTAAATTAAATGTTTTAAGAGTTACCACTTTATTCCAATCAAGATGGCTTCAGGTGTGCCATACCTTTGTAATAAGTAGGACTGTTAGCGCTCTAGTTGTTCTTTAGAACACTCTGGGACATTCTGTCATTGGGCTATACTTGGGCTACATCTGGGTGATATTTGGGCTACATTTGGGCTCTTTTGTCTCTGGTGGCCATTTTGGGAGACTGCATGTCAGAATTTTTTAATGAAATAGAAGAGGATTTGAAAAGTCACTCAAAATGTGCCCTAATTTTTCTTTCTGCAGCACTAATAATACCTTCTATTGCATAATATACCCCCTCATTTTGTTCCTTTTTAAATTAAATGTTTTAAGAGTTACCACTTTATTCCCATCACGATGGCTCCAGGTGTGCTATACCTTTGTAATAAGTAGGACTGTTAGCGCTCTAGTTGTTCTTTAGAACACTCTGGGACATTCTGTCATTGGGCTATACTTGGGCTACATCTGGGTGATATTTGGGCTACATTTGGGCTCTTTTGTCTCTGGTGGCCATTTTGGGAGACTGCATGTCAGAATGTTTTAATGAAATAGAAAAGGATTTGAGAAGTCACTCAAAATGTGCCCTAATTTTTCATTCTGCAGCACTAATCATACTTTCTATGGCAAAATATACCCCCTCATGTTGTTTCTTTTTAAATTAAATGTTTTAAGAGTTACCACTTTATTCCAATCAAGATGGCTTCAGGTGTGCCATACCTTTGTAATAAGTAGGACTGTTAGCGCTCTAGTTGTTCTTTAGAACACTCTAGGAGGCTGCAGTAGAACACAAAGGAGTCAACTGACAGTCTCTGTCCTTGTTGGATGTACATGTTTTACTGAGAATGTCAGACTTCATTTTCACATGACCGAGAAAGATAATGTGAATTTACAGAAAATATGCTTTCAGTTTAGCTTATAGATCCCCTTCCAAACCACTGTGGGAAAATCATGAGATATTAGTTTTCTTTCAAACAATATTCATGATATCACAGCAGAAGGTTTTTTCACATGGTAAAATCACCTTAGAACCCACCACAATTCCTAAAACGAGTATGGTACCATCAACAAATGATTTATAATGGAACGCCAAACTCGGAACCTGCACTGACGCTGCATTCACGCTCTGCGAGGGGGCTCGCAGCTTACCTGGACATCACCGCTCACCGGATCTACTGGGCATTTGGGCACAGCTGGGCTCGTGACGCTGTGGTCTCCCCCAACGGCGAGCTGCTGACATCGCTCGGCCGCGGAGCGGGGTTGAGACTACAGCTCCCAGCCTGCCCTGGGAGATCGACGCCCACTTCCTGCTTTGCGCAAACGGAGGCGCATAAAGGCGGACAGCCCCTACCAAGCAGCGGGAACGCCAAACTCGGAACCTGCACTGACGCTGCATTCACGCTCTGCGAGGGGGCTCGCAGCTTACCTGGACATCGCCGCTCACCGGATCTACTGGGCATTTGGGCACAGCTGGGCTCCTGACGCTGTGGTCTCCCCCAACGGCGAGCTGCTGACATCGCTCGGCCGCGGAGCGGGGTTGAGACTACAGCTCCCAGCCTGCCCTGGGAGATCGACGCCCACTTCCTGCTTTGCGCAAACGGAGGCGCATAAAGGCGGACAGCCCCTACCAAGCAGCGGGAACGCCAAACTCGGAACCTGCACTGACGCTGCATTCACGCTCTGCGAAGGGGCTCGCAGCTTACCTGGACATCGCCGCTCACCGGATCTACTGGGCATTTGGGCACAGCTGGGCTCCTGACGCTGTGGTCTCCCCCAACGGCGAGCTGCTGACATCGCTCGGCCGCGGAGCGGGGTTGAGACTACAGCTCCCAGCCTGCCCTGGGAGATCGACGCCCACTTCCTGCTTTGCGCAAACGGAGGCGCATAAAAACAGACAGCGTCCTCCGCAACGCGGACGCGCGCGGGCGGCACCGGGCGGAGCCCGGGCAGAGGGCGGCCCGTCTGTGGCCGTCCGTGGTCGACTGTGGTCGGGCGGTCCACCCCCCTAAGATCTGCTCAAAAGTAGGTACTACACCCAGGCACTAACATGGGTGATTTCACTGATTCTACTACTCATATTGACATATCATCCCAGGGCGCTGATACCTCAGTCTCTCTAATTACATCCTTTGAAACTTTGATTGAGACTGCTTTTAATGAAATAGTAGAGACTGAGAGGAGGTTCTCTATGGGCTCTTTCGCCACTAACAACATACCGAGCGCTACCAATTGTGTAAACGGGAATACACATATCATCCCTGAGGTTACTGTGGTTAAGTCTTTACAACCGTCTGTTAATGTGCCCATTGTTGTGGAAGACGAAAATACTGTTACCTACATAGCTGCAGACTCGGCCCCTTTAATAACTGCTGCTGTTAGCCTACAGTCGGTACCTTTACTAACACCGTCGGTACCGCTACAAGTAGAAACTATCCAAATCAGTACAACTGTTCCCCAGGGTGATGCTATCACTTTGGATATCACAGACTCCAGTAATAATAAATTGGGAGGGGAAAAAAGGAAAAGAGGCACTACCAAACAAAGCGCCAATAAAAGGAAACAACCTTTATTGAATAAAAGTCAGCCCACCCCCCAAAGCCTGTGGAACAAACAAAAATCCATGGGGGCAGTATCTGTTCCTATGGAAGACAAAGACCCAGTTGATATAGATAGCATTTCCCCTCCACCCATCACTCAGCCCAGTGGCAATGGTAATACTATATGGACCCAAACAACATTAATGGGAGATAACTTCAATCTCTCCAAACAAAATGGGAACCTTATATATACTATAGTGGACACTATTTTTAATCGATTGGAAAACCTTATGATCAAACAGTTTAATAATGTTTTTAAAAGACTGAACAGACTAGACAATCTGGTCAAAAACGATGTAGCCAAAAGGAAGGGGTCTATTATTCAGGATCAAATTAGAGCTGATCGTTTACTAAAAGACCTTGAAACCCTAAGCCGCACTTTGTCACTAAAAACAAAGGACACTTGTATTATATTGGATAAGGGTACGAATAACTCGGGAATAACACCATCATCTTCTAACGTACCACCTACTATCCAACCCCGATCTGTTAATACAGGGGCTAAGTGTGCAAAAACTAGCAAAGTTACTAAAACCATCCCAACCCCTGCACCTAGGAAAAGCACCCCGCCGGTAACTAATAATAAAAATACCACCAGTAAGGGTGACGGCCTTACCCAACCTATCACAGCAGCAACCTCAGCTGTGGATAACAACAAAGGTACTGATCAAGCTGGGTCTAATAAGCCTCGCAAACACGAAGGGCGCGTTTTACCCCTACACTTGCCACCGGATGCATGTCCGTTTGTCCTGGTTCTGGCAGGAGTACCGGTGCTGAGGGAGGATCAGGGGGAAACATGGGTACAACTACGAAATAAGTGCATAGACTGGCTAACCAAACACAAGGGGGTTGGATATGACATATCAAGAGAAATCATATCGGTTCGCAGGGTGCCCTGGATCGGACCATTACCTAAAGATAAGGACGGTGATTGCATAGTTCTTAACTTTAAAAATCCAGGCACCGTAAGGCATTTGCTCAACATAAATGGTAACTGTTCGGCCATTTCTACGGTTGCTACTATGCTACCTTTAAGTTATTTCTACAGACAACCCCCTACGCATTTCCAACCTCCTTTTTTGCAATTCCATCCACCACCTAGGTATTTTCAGCCACCTGCTATGCAATTCCAGCCAGTAGCTTACCCTTTTAATACATACAATAGATTTGCACCTTTGTCAGGTTTGGATATGTTAGATTGACCCTCTCCAACAAAGCAAGTTGACCCAGCTGTTCCACCACCAATTTTGATGAAGGGATATCAGGATGCCTCGCGTTCCTTGGTAGGGACTCCCGGAAGAGGCCAGTCTATGAACAATAATCATGTGGATCCTGTCCTCTCTCTTGTAAGTTGGAATATAGCGGGTCTTAATTCCAAACTGAAAATTAAAGAATGGTTGGAGTGGGTCAACAATAATTGTGACATCTTGTTGCTTCAAGAGACTTGGTGTATAGCTAACCCCACAGTGGAGGGCTTTTGTTGTTATAACTTAAAGGCCTCCGCCTCATCTATGGGACGCCCCAGTGGGGGGCTATCAATTTGGTCTAAGATAAAACCCGGGGTACAAACCAAACAGATCCCAACACCAGGCAAATGTTTTATGGCTGTGAAATACATTAACAGGATGATTTTATGTATAATTAATTTTTATAATAACGATTTTGTTAACCATCCCAATGGAAACTTTTTGTCTCTATTTAACTTTATTGATGACATCGTGGAGGGGAGAAAGTATGGGTCTTTTGACGGCATCTGTATTGGTGGTGATTTTAACGCTCATATGTTCCGCACTAGTGTCCCATGTCGTAATGGTGAAGAGCTTAAGAATTTATTAGCATCCCGTAACCTAGTTAATTCGATGGAAATTGCTGGAACTGATGATGAAAACACATCTGCACCAACTTACATAGGTCAAGGCTGTGCTTCCACGATAGATTATATATTTCTTTGTTCCTCCCTGTGTGATATTATCCAAAAAGCTGAGGTCATCTGCTCTGCATATAGTGACCATTACCCACTTAGAATACATTTAGACAACCCTCAATCCATAAAGGCTGCTCTGAGAACTGAGAATGGGCCACAGAATCTGGTACTGTCTACCGATAGGCTAAAACTAATTTGGAAAGGGGTGGATAATAAAGCTATCCTGGCTAAGGTAATTAAAAAGCATCCTCTGATAATAGAGACTTGCCTGTCGCTTGATAGTACTGGCGAAGTATTAACTGTTGCTTTCAGTAATCTATGTGGGGCTATTAAAAGGGAATCTTCCAAACCATCTAGGCCCAATATAGACCATAGTCTCCGCTGGTTTGACTCCGCGTGCTCAAAGGCCAACAGGGAATTGAGGGCAGTTTTACAACAAAATCCTAGGGATTTTAACCTAGTGAGAGAATTAAGATCTAAATATAAACTCGCCCTGCGGATAAGATCCGAGGCCTTAGTGGTCAACCATTGGGAGTCACTTACACGGACTGCCTCGCTAAAAGACACTGCGGGGTTTTGGAGAGAAGTCAAATCACTCAGGTCCTTTGGTTCAAACATCCAACCTATTAACTGTAACATAAACGGTGAGGTCTGGGTGGAGCATTTCTCCAAAATCTATACTGTAGCAGCCCCTATTATAGATTCTGCATCCTTATTAAATAACGCCAAACAACTGAACTTTCTAATATCTGAGGTGGAGGATGCAATCTTGGAGAGCGCCAGTAATAAAGCCCCTGGCCCTGATTAAATCGGAAGTTAATTTTTGGGCCCCTTTATTATGCAACCTATTTAACAATCTGTCCGACAGCTCAATCCCTGAATCCTGGTCAAACAGTGTCATCGTACCGATATTTAAGAAAGGTGACAGGTCTGATCCGGCCTGCTACCGTCCGATTTCACTGATCGACAACACACTAAAAGTCCTTGGCAGGGTACTATTTAAGAGGATAAGGGAATGGGCTGAGGATAATAATGTGCTTCATTGCAGCCAATTGGGGTTCAGAAGCCATGTTGGCACGGTTGAGCAGTGTCTCAACTTAAATCTGATCATGGCCAAATATATTATTGTTAAAAAATCCCCTCTTTATTTAGGTTTTATGGATTTGAGTTCCGCTTTTGATTTTGTCAATCGTTCTAGGTTATGGTCACAATTGCTCGATTATGGTTTAGATGATGCATTAGTATATTTTCTTTCATATCTACACAGGGACCTTAAGGCAAGAGTACGCATTAACAATGATGGTGAATTATCTGATGATATTTTTATTAGAAGAGGCGTCCGACAGGGCTGTGTACTCGCCCCTTTGCTTTTCATTTTATATATTAATGGTTTGAGCCCTGCCCTGTGCAAGAATTCCAAGGACGTCCCAATTATTAATGGCTCCCCCATTACCACCCTACTTTATGCGGATGACGCAGTACTAATGGGGCCTACTCCTAATGCTTTGCGTTCATTAATTACAGGGTTTGTTGTTTTTATGTCGGATTTAGGTTTAAATACTAATTTAAAAAAATCGTTTATCATGAACTGTGGACCAAAAAGATAGAACATTCTTTCAATTAAAAGTGGTAATAATGAATTAAAATGCACCAGCACTTTCCCCTATTTAGGGTTATTATTCTCCAATACTGGTTCATGGCAGCATCACACTGCCCACGCAAGAAATAAGATTGGTAAATCCATTAATTCAATCTTGTCCCTTCGTCAACCAAGAACGGCTGATGTGATTACGCCCCTGTTAAACATCTACCGCACCCAATGTCAGCCAACTGGGACATATGGAGCAGAAGTGTGGGGCTACTGCAACAGTCTGCCTTTGCAGCTGGAGGAAAATAGATTCTGCAGGAAGGTGTTGGGTGGCACTTCATGCGCGCCAACTTTCATTTGTCACCAAGAACTTATGTTGCCATATATAGCTGATTTCATTAGGTCAAGGCCCACGCTTTTTTGGATAAAATTATGGACAAATCCAGCGGCTTCCCTGACCCGCAGTATAATCACAGATTGTCTACTACATGAACGATCCCATCTCATACCCTGGCTAAATGCAGTCAATACCAGCCTGTTGAGCGTGGGACTCGGCTCTTTGTTTAGCTCCCCAAATACCATTGTCCCTGCTCATAAGAATATTGTTAAACGGGCACTGTTTGAAATATATAAAGAGGAACGTATGAGAACTGTGCTAATGAAACCTGCTATTATTAAATATCTTCCACTAATTGAGACAGGAAGCGATAATTTAAATAAACCTCACAAACCCTGTAGATATTTGTCGAAACCAATAGGAAGATGGAACCGGAGCCTTCTATTTAGGTTCCGAGATGGTAGTATTGTAAATTTATTGAGTTTTCCACTTGGCTATAATAAGAATCTAGAAGAACTTGACTGTCCATGTTCTGCCGGAGGGAAACAAAGTTTATTGCATTACTTCATTTTCTGTGGCCACTATAAACTGTATATCCATCACTATTTAATGCCTATATTTAAAAAATACAATTTGAGAGATTTTAAATTGGCATTCAAATTTTTGCAAATGTTACCAACTGATGATATTATATACACTATAAGCTGCTTCATAAAAGCCTGTGTGAAATCTAGGGCAAGTATGGAACATGCATAATGGTCTATGTACGCATAATGCACTTTAAATCTAAATTCAACCAGTATAGATGACTAATTATATGTACGGAATCAATGACTATTGGTATTGGCTAAACAGATACTCATGAATGCATTTTCTGATTGTATAACGTTTTGTATTTTTTGTATCACGCACTCTATGTAACATGCTGCTCATGCCCAATTGGGTTGTTTTTAACGTTTTTTAACTTTTTTTTATATATGTTTTTAATGTATTTTAAAATGTTTCATTCTGTATGTACTTTTATGGATTTATTATAATCCGAATAAAGATCATTTCAATTCAATTCAATATAATGTAACTAAAGTCCTAAAACCCTCTATTAACTACAATGCTTTTTAATGAGGTGCTATCATGTATATTGGTCCCAAGATGGCTGCCAACACTTCTTGGATGAAGTGCTGACAGCCAATCAGATCAGATGTGTGGTTAGGCTCCGCCCAGATATATATCTTTTTCTGAACCTAAATTACTCAAAATCCACTGGAGCACATATATTGAGACCTAGCAAAGGCACATCGGGCTAACAGTCCCTACAATTTTGCCAAGTTTCGTGCAAATCCATTCAGCCGTTCGAGCTAAAAGTGAGGCCAACCGCCCTATGGAAATTAACATGGGAAAAACGTGTTTTGGGACCCCCCTTTTTTCTCGGCCCCCCCTTGATGAAACCCCCCCAAACTGTCAGGGGCTGCTCAGAAACAAAAGGTTCCATTTTCCTGAAAATTTCAGCCAATTCCGTCCACAAACGCCAAAGTTATTAGACATAGAATTTTCATAAATCCCATAGAGAAAAAATCCTAACTATATATACCTACTGGCGACCGCCAGAAGGTAATATATATATATATATATATATATATATATATATATATATATATATATATATATATATATATATATATATATATATATATATTGCCACAGCTTCTTCTCTCCACTTCTTGTAGATCAAAGGACACGGCACAGCAACAGTAGTTTTAAGCGTTTTATTATTATTTACACACCAGTGCAAACATAACGTGCATCAAAAAAGGACGGTCTACGCGTTTCGGCTCCTGCCTTCCACTGGACCATAGAGTCCCTAGGTCTAGACCTTGTTTAAATAGTGTATTTCAGTGTAAGTACCCTCTACCATTTCCATGGTCATCTTGACCAACCCACCCAGCAGTATATACATGGCTTGTACATGTTAAAGGTATATACACAAATTTTATGTACAATCAACGTAAAGTACTCTTACTGCATTTTCAGATCAAAACATTATTGAAATAAAGAATTTACAAGATATCACCTTTCGTACATATATTTGTTGCAAAAAATTAATGTGAAGTACCCATGGAAAAAAGGAAAGAATTCAACCGGTGATTTAAATAAAGTATTAACAATTATTTACAACATGATCCTTCTAATGGTGTATGGTATTCATCCATACCAATTTCAATTTCAATTAAGGGAGTAAAGATTATTTGAACTTAAAGGTGGGGCAGGGATTGTATGGTAATTATAATGCGGGATGATGATATTGGGATCAAGTGAAGGATTGGGTGAGGTTTCTATATTTAACAAAATCAGGTTTCTAAGTGCATTGTTTCATCCCATTCAACTTCAAAATTTATAAATTTAGAAAAATTAAAAAGATTCCTATGGTGAAGTACCAAAATTATCACATCTCCTTTTTATGATTCCATATAATCCCAATTTTGTAGTAAACCACAATTTCTCCCTCTTAATGAAAACTTTGTATATGTAGGACCATCAGCATTAACCGGTTCAATGTCTATATCAATCGCAACATGTACAATTTCCAGCATCAATTTAGGTAAAGACTTCATTCCCTTGGAAAACTATATAATCAAATGGCAACATTATCATTGGTTCTTCAGAAAGTCACAAATGTACATGCAGTTCAGCATCCAGATTATGGCCAAACGGTGCCTCCGTTCCCATACTCAATATCATTCGGGATTCTAGACGTCTTAAAAGTTGCATTTGGTCTCCACCTCGTTCTGGTGTTTTGCATAGTTTGATTCCCGAATATTTCAAAAGAGAGGTGTCACTTTGATGGTACTCAGTGAAATGGGAGGCCATTGGGTAGCATGGGTCCTTGTTCTTGATCGCCCTTAGGTGTTGTAGTATCCTTAACTTTAGTTTGTTTATAGTGCTCCCAATGTAGTACTTGTCACAAGGACATTTGAGTCGATAGACAACACATTTGGATTCACATGTGATGTGGTCATAGATGGTTTCTTTTCTTCCATTCTGAAGTTCATAGTGCTTGATGTTCTCCCCATGTTCACAGGCTTTGCACCTATGACATTTCCAGAAGCCCGGTGTTGTCAGCCATCTCTGTTTCTTCTCCTTGCAAACTTCCAAATGACTTTGTGTTAATATGTCTCTTAAAGAGGAAGTCTTTCGGTATGTTATGCTCGGGTTGGCTGACAGGCTTTCATTCAAAGTTTTGTCCATGCGAAGAATCGGCCAATGTTTTTTATAGGCTTTCTTCATTTGTGTGCTCTGATTGTCGTATTCCACAATGATTCTAGTTGGTGCACTACTCGAATCTGTGTCATGTTCTTGGTCTCTTCGCAGTCTCTTATCCTTAGGTGTTAGCAATTCTTCTCTCTTCTTTAAATGCATCCGATTTTTGGCAGTGATGATGACTTCCTTTGGGTATCCCCTTTCGAGGAATCTGAGGCTCATGTTGTTTATCTCTTTTTCCAGATCCTCTACTTCAGAGCAATTCCTTTTTGCCCTTAGCATTTGTCCGTAGGGAATGCTCCATTTCAACTTGGTCGGGTGTCCACTATTAGCATGTAGGATGCTATTGCATGCTGTTGGCTTCCTGTGGATTTTGGAGCAGAGTTTGTTGTTCTTGATAAATACTTCTACATCCAGGAATATCAATGATTGGGAACTTATTGTTGATGTAAATTTTAGAGTGAATCGGTTGTTATTCAAGGTTTCTGTGAATTTTGTTAGCGATTCCTCATCTCCGTCCCATATGACGAACAAGTCGTCTATGAAATGACACCATAGTTTAATTTTTGGTCCTTCCGGATCTTCCTGGTCTTTCCTGATCACCTCAGTTTCCCATGCCCCCATCACGATGTTTGCGTATGTTGGCGCAAAAGATGTCCCCATAGCTGTGCCCTGCTTCTGGAGATATGTGTCTCCTAGGAAGAGAAATGCGTTGTGTGTTAGACAATATTGGAGCATGTCCAATAACATTATTGAATGTTCCAGAAAATTTACAGACCGTGTCTTGAGGATCTCTTTTACGGCCTCAATGCCATCCTCATGGCGTATTGAGGTGTATAGTGATGTGACATCAATTGTTGTCATTTGATAAGTCGGTTTCCATTCACAGGTAGATATTTTCTGCAAGAAATCCATTGTGTCCCTTAAAAAGGATAGCAGAGTGGTCACGTAGTGCATCAAAAAGATATCAATGAATCTCGATGTGGATTCTAGTAGGGACCCTATCGAGCTCACAATGGGTCTTCCTGGTGGTTTATCTAGTGACTTATGGATTTTTGGTAAGAAATATATGGTGGCCGTAATCGGGTTGTTTGTTTTCAAATAGTTGTACTCATCGAAGTCAAGGAGACCCCTATCTTTCCAGTTTAGCAGTTTTATGTGGTATTCATTTGTCCATCTCTCTAGTGGATTTGTATTTAATTTCTCATAATGATCCTGGATGAGGAGTTGCCGATTGGCTTCTTCAATATAGTCCACAACATTTTGAATAACAAGATTACCCCCTTTGTCAGAGGACTTTATGATTATAGAAGTGTCTTTTCTTAGGTCCACCATCGCTCTCTGTTCCTCCAAGGATAGATTTTGTTTTTCACCTTGTCCGCGTTTCATGGATCTATCTGAAATCTTCATTATTTCCTCCACCATCAGTTCTTGGAATAAGTCGACCTTATTCCCCGGAGGCAGTTGTGGACAGAATTTGGAAGCTCTCTTTAGTCCACTATTTCAACCTATGTTAGTGGGTAGACCAATGTTTTCACAGAAATCTATTTCCATTTCCGGAGTGATCGTGTTATCTCTTTGGCTTTCAGAGGGGATCTCTTTGATAGATGTTAAAGTGATCATAGCAGTTAAATCTTTCTGTGTAACTGCTGTTCTTGTATAACTATCCAAGGCACATGTTTTCTTGTTTTTATTAGATTGGGTTCTCTCAGCAAAGTGTTTTTTAAGTTTTACCTTCCTGCAAAATTTGTAGAGGTCGATGCGGGCATTTGGTGTGTTCATTGTCTTCGTTGGGCAAAAGGAGAGACCTTTGTTCAAAAGTTTTAGGTGACTGTCTGATAATTGTTTGTTTGATAGATTCACTACTATGTTGGGCACAGACAGTTGCTTCTTAGCCTTCAATTTTTCTTTCCTTTGCCTCGTTTTGGTTTTACTTCTTTTTCCGCCCCTTCTGGTTTTTGGTTTACCGGTGGTTTCTTCGGAGGACGTTGTTCTCTTCCCCAAGTGCTGGCTCTCCCTCTTCCTCTTTGTCGCGTTATCATGTGCGCAAGTTTTATCTCCCCCTGAAAATCCAAAGGGGTTACATTTAGATCTCCTTCGACTGAGCTTACTTCTGAGCTGTCTACCTCCTCAGTTGGATCGTTTGATTTATCCACGGTTTTATCCATACTGACGTGGCTCCTTATTGTATCGTATTTTCTGGCGAAGGTGTAAATTCGACCATTCATATAATCAAGTCTGTCTCTCATAAATTTATTGGCCTTCCTTTTTTCTACATCCATTTCATGCTTTGCTATCTTTTTTTCCATAGCCTACAATGCTTCCTTGCTTTCTTCCGATATGGGCATGTCTTCGAGTTCTGCTTCCAAGGCCACTACTGTGCTTAAAATCTTTTCAAGTTTCCTCTCTGCATGGATGATCAGGGTCCTCATAAGTTTGTAAGAACATTCGTTTGTATCTGTTTGCCAAAGTTTTATTAGATCAGCGTCCAGGTCATTTAGGGTAGGCATTATTAGGATCCTCAATCCTCGCGGTACTCTTTTATATTCAATATATTTCTCCAGTGATGTTTTCTCCCACCACTTATTTATTTCCTGGATACGCTGAAATTGTAATTCCCGAATTATATTGGCAACTGTTCTCTCCTTTGTTTTATCTCCCCCATCTTTCCCATCTTTCCTTGCATTGGAGGACGTTGTTGGTATTTTGTCATCATTTAGAAGCTCACTCGCCCTCTGCTGGCGGTTCTTTGTTTTATCAGCCATGTATTCACTGTAGCTGGGTTGGGTTATTATTTATTATCTGTTTGATACACTGTTATACTTGGACGGTGTGTTAATTGGTTGTAGTAAGATTGGGTTATCCTGCTCTCCTGATCCCAGGTCTTGGCCGGACCCAATTCCACGCTTACTGTCGCTTGTCTGTGAAACACCTTCGTGTTCACACGTTTATCCGAAAATGCTGCGTTGCCCCTTTAAGGAATTTCAGTCCGTCGATCTGACCGATGACGATGTTTTTCCTTGCCGGGCAGTTAGTTAGTCCTTCTTCCCAATGCTCTCGGGAGTTTTGACCAGGCTGTACGTTGGTGTTACGGTGAGTATAAATGCGTTTTATCTTGGGCTCTGTCTCCCTTTCCTCACACGCTTACTGCACCACACCAAGGCTTCCCTCGCCGGGGGTTGTTGAAGCCGAAGGGCGGTTACCTCCCACCCCACCCGAACACAACCTCCGCTGTGTCACAGAGTTAGGTGGTCTGACAACTACCACAACGCTCTACTCACCCCAGCTCCGGTCGCCTCCGTACTCTTCCGTTTGCTTTTCTTGCTTCGAGTCTCCCCTCAGCAGTTCTTCCACGGATCACCAGGTCTTGCAGCAGAGGCGTCGGCCGTTATCACAAAAATTGTAGTCAGCTGGTTTCTGATCTCGAGATCAGTTACGGCCGCTTCACCTCGTCTCGGAGTGCCTGTGTTGCGCGTCCCAGCTTGCGCGCTCGAAATTGCCACAGCTTCTTCTCTCCACTTCTTGTAGATCAAAGGACACGGCACAGCAACAGTAGTTTTAAGCGTTTTATTATTATTTACACACCAGTGCAAACATAACGTGCATCAAAAAAGGACGGTCTACGCGTTTCGGCTCCTGCCTTCCACTGGACCATAGAGTCCCTAGGTCTAGACCTTGTTTAAATAGTGCATTTCAGTGTAAGTACCCTCTACCATTTCCATGGTCATCTTGACCAACCCACCCAGCAGTATATACATGGCTTGTACATGTTAAAGGTATATACACAAATTTTATGTACAATCAACGTAAAGTACTCTTACTGCATTTTCAGATCAAAACATTATTGGAATAAAGTATTTACAAGATATCACCTTTCGTACATATATATATATATATATATATATATATATATATATATATATATATATATATATATATATATATTTACGTAGTCAGAAATCAAGTTATCAGACACCACAATGCGTTTCAACTTTACGTCTTCTTCATGGTGGTATAGTCTGTCATTATTACCATAACTTATATACGTTTGACAGCATTCTGGGATATATAGTCCATTCTCTAGATATGTATTCGGCAGAAGAATTGAAATAACTAATGAAGGAGACAAATATATACCTTCCACTAGACAGCAGTATGAAGCGGCAAAGAATGAATATTCGTGTAAACGCATCAATTGGAGAGATAAGGGCATTCTAGATGAAGTGGAATTCAGCTATCTAGTGTGTAAATATCTGAAAATACCGGCATTATACTTATTGCCGAAACTACACAAAAATCTTTGCAATCCACCTGGTCAGCCTATAGTATCCTCTAGGGTGAGTCTCTTTGAGAATACGTCAAGATATGTCGATCATTTCTTGCGACCATTTGTCCAAGCTTTACCTTCTTATGTAAAAGATACCTCGGATTTTTTAAGAATCATAAATGAAATCACATGGGACAAGAACTATATGTTATTAAGCTTTGATGTGACTAGTCTATATACTAATATCCCCCAAGATCTGGGGATCGATGTGTGTAGATACTTTCTGAAAGGAAGATCCCTTTCCTTAATTTTTTCATCTTTGATAAACAAATATACAGGCAAACCCAGGGGACGGAGATGGGAGCTTCACCCCCAGCTTTGCGAGTCTCTACCTGGGCAGGTGGGAGAAGCAAGTTGTGAATACCATCAAACAATTCAATGACCACGTCGTTCTCTGGGTGAGATACATAGATGACATCTTCTGTATATGGAATGGAACAAAATCACAGGCAAAAGAATTTGAAATCCTTCTTAATGATAATTTACTGAACCTACAGTTTACGAGCCATATGAGTGACACCAGTATCGAATTTCTTGATCTAAAATTGGAGATAAAAGAAAACAAAATAACGAGTGAACTATTTCATAAGAAAACCGTGGGCAATAGCCTGCTACATGCGGGGCGCTGCCATCCGGCGAACTTAATCCGCAGTATTTCTTTTGTGAGCTAATACGAGCAAAAATGAATTGTAGTACTGAGGCTGAGTAACAAAAAGGAAAAAACAGTCATGATCCAAAGATTCAGAGAAAGGGGATACTGTAAGGCTGTGGTGAAACAGGCAGAACTGAAAACGGATAAATTAAAAAGAAGTGATTTACTAGTGCCTAAGCTCAGAGAGGATAAAAAACAGATCAGTTTTATCACCGGCTATAACTGTCAATCATGGGAGATAAGACAAGGCTTAAAGAAATTTTGGGAGGTTCTGAGAATGGATAATGATCTTAAAGAGTTCATTGGAGGAAATCCATCTCTAACTTTCAGAAAAGCAAAATCTTTAAAAGACACACTGAGTACATGCCTAATTAAAGAAGAGAGAAAGAAAAACGAAATTCAAGGCTTTTTATTTGCAGAAAATGCAAGGCATGTAAGCATAGAGAGAATTGTAAAGCACTCAAAATCTCAGCAAACAAAGCCCCGCATAGAATCATGAAACATGTAAACTGCAATATGGAATATGCTGTATTTGCCTTAAAGTGCCCATGCAATAAGTTCTACATAGGCAGCACAATTCATAAGGCTAGAAAAAGAGTACTAGAGCACCTGAGAGCAATAAAAAATCATGATCGACAATATCCTTCTGCTTGCCATTTTTCTGCAGTACACAATCAGAAGGCCAATCTCTTAAAATTCTATGTCCTTGACTATATACCAATGAGAGAAAGCGGAGGAAATAGAATTTCTGAATTAAGAAGATTAGAATCGAAAATGATTATAAGGTATAACATCATGCACCCTGAAGACCTCAACCTTGATGAAGAATTATCAGTACACCTACAGGTCAGGGCTAGATTTTTTATGAGTTTAACTGCCTCCTCCTGAGAATATCAGTTTTTAATGGTTTTAATTGTATTGTGTATAGCACTGTTTGTCAAATGTAAAAATGAAATGCTTCACTCAATGTTTTGCTGTTTTAGATGAGAAGATTGGGAAGTATAAGAGCACAGATAGGTGATTGCCCACTTGGGCTGAATTGAATTTCATTCACGCACAGAAAGACGAACGGATTGTAAAAAGTTACATTCTTTGAAAATAGTTATTGTTTTACAGTCGTGTGTTACATTCATTCTCTACTCCAGAAGGGGTAATCTGATTCAACTGTGTTAGCCCACTGAGGCAGAATAGGGAAATACGTTATGCTTTACAAATGTTGGATAATCCCAAAAGAATTGAGCAATCCGGGATTTAACGATCTTGATGTAAATGCGAAAGCACATTTTTTATGACAGCACGAATGTAGATCTAGAAGCGAAATACGTAAGTCCTGATATTTATGTTCATTACAACAAGTGTTCTTGTATACGGCTGCTTAGATTCCCAAAAACTTTATTGAAAAAGACACAGCAACAAAGTAACAACATAATTTCTTTCATGTCTATGATCACGTGCACGTTACATATGATTTATATGTACCTTTAAAAATTAAGTGATACTATGTTACCTTACCCGTGAGAAAGGAGTGAGGGAACTCTGAAACGCGTTAGGTGTTTTTGTTGCCAAATAAAACACACTTGAGCAAAACTGAGGAGGCAAGATGGCGGACGGTCACTAGGCCGAGTGTGCTGGTCAGAGCGTTCACTCCCGGTCAACTGGCCAAACTTTGATGGGTTATAGTTTCAGAAGATTGAGGGAAAGTCAAAACAACCGATGAGACTCCACTAACTAGTCCCTGCAATTCCATGCAGCTACATCCCCAGATTTGAAAATAAAAAAAGCAAAACTCGGAATGCTGTGGTGGCCTTTTGCGTACGGAAGCTGAATTACCAGCTGGATTCCGTCTTCGCGGACGTGCTTGGCTGCCTGCTCCTCCGGGTCTATTGAGGCGTTTCAACAGCTCCGCTCTCCATGCTTAGCTATGCCGCCCGAAGGACAGGGAAAAACCGCTGCATCTATGGGACGTGTCGCGGAGCCCCTGGGTGTCGGCTCTGTGAAACCCGGCACAACGGCACAACCTCCAGAAGCTCTGAAAACGGGGGCGGGAACCGGCGAGAACACAGAGCGGGACCTACAGACTAACGCAGCTTCATCAACGGCGAAGGTCAAACAGACTCTGCCAGCAATGTTTAAATCTTAGGTCGATAAAAGCAAGACTCCACAACAGGTTGCTAAAAACAAACGGGGGCAGCCTGCAGCTGCCTCTTCTGAAGCTTCGACACCCCCTCTAGTGGGTAAGCCTGATATAGCTTCTTATCCGGTGGGGATAGCGGCCGCAGATGCCAGGAAGGGGGACCCAGTGGGCAAGGATGTTGACTTTGAGGTCGGGGGTTAGTGGCAGTATTATTATACCTGGAGCCTCCACTAACACCTTAGTCCACTCCGACAATGTGGTTCAGCCCATTGGTCTGCTGGGAGTTGAGGTCCCGATAGGTCCCATGATAACTACCAAAATAATGGAAACTGTTGACACCCCCCTTGCCCAAAAGACTATGGTCTCTGCACAGCAAACAAATATGGCTACTAACGGTGACATCCCTGAAGCAGCACTGGTGAACTCCAATGGTGACACAGAAGTTGATAAGTGGTATTCTTTATCAGATCATACGGGGTCCTCAATTGATGATGATTGTGGGGGGATAAAGACTGGACTGATGATGAAGACATTGAGTCGGGCGATTGGCGAAGCAGCGATGGACTAATCCCTGAGGCTTTATCTAACGAAATTTGTACAGTTCGAAAGGCATAAAAAAATCAGGGGTCCTCAGCATCATGTTCAAATACCGGGTCTCTAGTGTGGGACTATTCATTCTCTGCACAGTCCGGTCCAGATGGCAATACTACTGAGCTAGGGAGTGGGGAGGGTGCCAGCTCCCCCCATTTATCCTCGGGCGAGATGACTCTTGCAGTAATCTATCAGACAATCGTGGCATACCGTGAAGAGACCCGGCAGGAGAGCGTCCGGGCACAGGGAGCATGCCGTAGGGTGCAAAACTCTATTCGTACAGTAGCAAAAACATGTGCTGACATAGCCTCTAGAATTGGTGAGGCAGAAGAGAGGATTTCCACTTTAGAAGATGACATGGCTACTCAAAGGGGTGTCACTGATCTTATCAAATCTCAAAGGGATGATATCCAGTGGAAATTAGCTGACCTTGAAAATAGAGCACGTAGGAACAATCTGAGAATTCTGGGAGTCCCGGAAGGGATTGAAGGGTCGGACGCCAGGCAGTTTGTGGCCAAACTTTTCAAGGAACCATTCCCGGAGGTCAAACAATGGGATTGGCAACTTGAAATTCAGTGAGCACATTGCTTTCCGTTCAAATAGAAACAGCGATCTGGTCAAATGGATGAAAGGCCTCGGGCCATTTTATTATGTTTGAGTAGCTTTTCAGCTAGGGAAAAGCTATATGACTTAGCAAGGCCAGATAGGAGTCGGGTCGGCAAGGGCTGTGAGTTCTTTGTCAGGCCCGATTTTTGCCCAGCGACTGTTGAACGGAGGTGGCAGCTCCGGCAGTTAATAGCACCCTTTCAGGCTAAGGGAGGTCAAGTATTTTTGCTTTTTCCTTAACTTAAAGTTATTTTTCAAGGCCAGACCAGGTTTTTTGTTTCCGAAGTTCAGGCTAAAGCATTTCTGGACTCACTCTAGGTTCACAAGCTTTGCCTGTTGATGTTCTTTTTTCCTCAGGAACTTTGGGATTGTTAAAGGGGGTACTGCTAATTGTTGGGGAAGTGTCATGTTTAGGTTTTTTTTTTTTTCTCCACGGGCATTATCCCCCATAGGTATTTTGTGTTTGGCGAAGACACTAGGGGTGTTTGCATCAAGCCAGCCCTTCCATCGCAAGGACCCTGGTCCTATTGCCTTGTATGGGGGTGGTTACAACATAAGTTACAGCATAATCGCGGTATTTTGACCGACATTTGTAGTCTTGAGATTTGCTCACTTTATAATCATGGCACATTGACTGTTATAGGTAGCATGAGGCCATGGTTATTGTGTGAAAGGGGGATCAAAATTGCTTTATATCTATTAGTCATCTTAGGCTATATGCTTCAGTAAGAAAATGGTGCAGGGTAAACTTCGGATTGGCTCCTGGAATATATGTGGGCTGAATGACAGCAAGAAAAGGGCTCTGTTTTCAAGAGCTGTCCAGGCCTTACGCATAGATTTATTATGTTTGCAAGAAACTCATATCCCCTGGAGTAAACGCGACTATTTGAAAATTCCAGGGTTTGACTTAATTGGGTGCTCCCACCAGACCTCTATGATTAGAGGGGTGCAGTCTTATTTTAGACGGGGATTAGGGACATGCAGAAAAACCAGTCAGGATAGCAGTGGAAGATGGGCAAATACTGAGTTGGTAATTAAAGGCAGACCTTTAACTATTTACAATGTTTACGGTTCAAACTTGGATGGCCCAGCGGGCCTGCATCAACTGAACGTAGAACTGGCTCTTTGGTCGCACCCTATTTGCTTCCGTGGGGATATAAATCCTAATTTGCCTTCGGATTTTATTTTAGCCGGGGATGAAAGGTATGCAGGCAAGAAACCTAGAGTCTTTAGGGCACTTCAAGGTCTGGTTCAAGAGCATTGTTTGACTGATCTCTGGTTTCACCACAATAAACATTATGATGGCTATACACATCCAGAAGGTATGAGTTGTTTTTTAGCCACTGGGGATAGGAAAGATGTAGACAGCCTATCCAACCAATGAGGCCCAGTGTGTACTATGGTATACCTCGGTATAAAGTGACAACTGTAGAGCAGTGCATAAGAGTGGTGAAGTGGAAAAGTGCTGAGAGTGACTAAAATTGGATAGTGAAGAGGGAAAAGAACACTTTAATGAGACACATATTTACTCCCAAATAAAGATAAAAAGAGAGTAACAAGGCAGTAGCTTTAACAAATAACTACTGCTTAATTCATACGGTCGACATGTTTCTGCAGACTATGTGGATCACAAGAGGTATCCTACTGCTTCATCAGGACCATTGGCACTACTGCTCTAAGTGCTCGTGAAGAAATAAAATAGATATTTTCACCTGGGTATTGTGTTTATCATCATTCTCCTGGCTTGTTTGCAATCCCCAGGACGATAAATGATCAGGAAACACACAAACAAACACGTAGAAAGACACACAATCAAAAATGAATATAAGTTTGGTCAGGATTCCTATTGTAATCCAGATTTAAGATAAACTTTTTTATTCTTTGGTGCATATAGAATTGCACGGATACTCTCTAGTAGGTAGAGTATAGGCTCTCACTTACCTAGATGGCAGGAGAGAAAGACTCCACCTCACCAGGCCACAGCGCAGGTCAATGGAGCACCGCTCTAGAGGGCAAGAACATCATAAAATAAGGGGATTAACATGACCAATCAGTTACCATTTTACTATAGTACTGCTCATAGCACCAAGATAACGAATCAATAGTTGTAATGTTTGATCTTCCGTTAGATAACCCATTGTATTCTCAGCGTAAAAACCGGGGTTTATTTTTTGGTTCCAAGTGTTTGCATGTTCCCTGGTATAAACCCATTTTAACGCTCCTTATTTAATGTAACTCTGAGTCAAACAATATTCATCGTTTGTTGACTTGGCATATGTGAGCGCTATGATTAAAATATGGCAATGGGACTACGAAGAATGACTGGAGTGTCCTTAATTGAGGAGCTGTTCATGAGGATTTGAACTGTATGTTTGGCATATATATATATATATATATCTCACAGCAACTCCTCTCGAACTGCAGATTTCCACAGAAGGAAAGACAGGAGCCCGGACCACGATTTGGTGCAGAGCAGTGAGTTGTTTATTGCAGCTCAATCAAACCTCAGCCAAGACGCGCTTCGGGTCCATAGAACCTTGATCACATGACACGTTACACAGTTCTAGGTCTTGCCTTTTCAGCCATTTTTTTACCTTTTTCTTAAAGTGACAAGTGCAAGGTAAAACGTAAGGTAAGTCAGCATGAAAGAGTTACTTAAACACAGGCAATGCATTTCTTTCAGTTTTTTCTATCTCATAAATAGATATATAAATATATAAATACATATGCATATATAAATGCAAATGTAAATATAAATATATAAACAAATATTTAAAAGATTCAATTAAAAAAAACTAATTTGTTTTTCTAAACATCTTTCATCAAGTGTGTGCCTTTCTTTTTGCATTGATCAAACCGGACATTTCAGTGATGGACATGAATCACTTATTGATAGCTATGCTTTGCTGTTATGAACATAGACACATTTGATAAGCAGAGCTGATTTTAAGACATCCTAATATATATATATATATTCCAACAACAAGTGAATCGCACTTCCGGGATATATATTAAGGCTGATTTATTTCCTTATCACCATCACCACCAACCAACTTATTTCGACCAAACCGGTTTTGATCAAGGTTAGTATGGTCCATTTTCCATTTCTAATTTATATTCAATTACCCACTTGGCCCATAATGAGGTATTGTGGGATACGGATCTGGGAATGGATTGAAAAGAAACAAGGGGGCATATTATCAAGGGATTTATCTCCGCTTTTTTGGCTTTAAAAGCCAAGAAAGCGGAGATAAAATTATCTCCCTATCAGCAACAGGGTGCTAACACACAAATTCGCATGTTAGCACCCTTTTTTTCTACGCTTTCCCTTTCATCTCTAATGAGATGCAAAGGGGCGTTCCAGAGAAAAATAATAGGAGAAATGTTGTTAAGCAACATTTCTCCTATTATCAAGGATTTCGCTAACCCTGTTAGTGATAAAAAAAAGCAGCGCTAACCGTGGTTAGCACTGCTTTTTTTACACCTGGTATTTTCCTGACTTAGCCATGATACCCTATGGAAGGTGGATATCATGGCTAAGTTTGTGAGCCCCTATTATCAAGCTAACGCCAAACTTTGAGAGGTTATCGTTGGTTTTCCAGCGATAATCTCTCAATTGGCAGTTAGCGTGAGGTTTTTTATCACTTCTGAGATAAACCTTGCTAATAGCAAGTTATCTCTGCGATAATTTCTGGCGATGCTTAGCGTTAAAAAAATCGTTGCTAAGCATCGTTAGCGATAAATATCGCCTAACGTTGGTAATATGCCCCAATGTTCTACTCCTCTTAAACTGTTCTTGGAGAAAACCAATAAAGCTGCCCATAAGAAGTAATAACAATGGAAAGTATGAGACCATGACATCCAATATATATCTCTGGAGTGCGATTCACTCGTTGGAAAATTGGTTGCGAAATTTGATTCCATCTCATTCTAATCACATCGACCGTGCAGCGCGCAGCTGAGGGAATCTTTTTTTTTAGCTATATATATATATATATATATATATATATATATATATATATATATATATATATATATATATACGCTCAAAGGTCCCTTCCCTCAAAGGAACGACAGCACTCCGGGGGTGATGAAATTCACAGCGATCTTTGTTTATTCAAATGAAAGTCAACAACAAACGCGTTTCGGCGTCCGCCTTCGTCAGTGTCAATGACACTAGGCACATGATATCATTTTAAACCTCCATCATAGTGACAGACATAGGTGAAGGACAAACCCTGGATCTAATACGGGCACCATCTTGTAGTGGATAAGATGTGCACATTAACACATACAATTACCCTTCCAAAGTAATCAAACCGTGTATCGGTTAGAAAAACAAGTGGTAAATGCAAAAAAATAATAATTATACAAATTATATAATGTGACAACATCTAGCCGTGGATCGGCATAAGTCCTTTCATTATTGGTCTGTTGTTATAAGAATGAGGCTTATATCAGCATGAAAAACAAAAGAGCAAATACACTAATAAATATATACATATATACATACATACATACATACCTAGGGAGTTGCACAGAAGAATATATATACACATGATAGCTGACCTAACTCATATGTCTTAACTTCATGTAATCTCAAGGTTTTAGAGAATATATACATATAAATACAAGTTGATGAATAGGCTGGTTAAACTAATAGTGAAAATTCAAGAATTCATTTTTTTCATATTTTTCTCATATATTCATTTTCTTATATCATAAATCATAAACCCTCCTATTCTGAGATCGTACTCCAGACTTTTTCCTAACAATGACTATAGAACAAATATATCAGCTAAGGAGCCTATCTCTTCCCTAGGCAGATCATTTTCCTAGGTGAACGGCCATTTCCTCCCCGCTGTTCAGACCTCCTGGATGCTTGGTCGCTAAATCGATGATATATCTCGATTCTAGTCGTCTGAGTCGTCTTAGCCTATCTCCGCCCCTGATGTTATTAGGTACATAATCCAGCCCAAAGTATGTTAATTTGCTGCGATCCTTATTATGATGCTCAGAGAAATGGCGTGCTACCGGGTAGGAAGGATCAACCTTATCAATGGCCCTAAGATGCTCTAGCACCCTCAATTTTAATTGGTTGATGGTACTCCCGATGTAGCGGAAGCCACATGGGCATACCAAACAATAAACTGCATAGACAGTACTGCAGGTCAAGAATTTCTGTATAGCCATAGATCTACCTGTCATCTGATTTTCATATCGAAGGACTCTTTTACTCGTTGCACACGCTTTACAGCGGCCACAAGGGTAAAACCCACTCATGTCCTTCAGTGTATTTGGTTTAGTGATGGATTTGTTGAAATGGCTATGTACCAATATATCCCCCAGCGATCTGCTCTTACTGAAGGTCACTAGAGGATAGAGAGGCAAATCTTCCCTCAATATACTGTCTGTACGTAGGATGTGACAATTTTTTCGCATCATGGCCTTAAGGTGATTGGCTCCAGAAGAATAAGGTGTTATCATCCTGAATTTATTATTCTCTGTGTTGGTGGTCTTAGTAAGCAAGTCATTTTCTGTTTGTTTCTTTTTCAGCAATTCGATCCTAGGGATCTTTCTGACTCTCTTAAGTGTATTCTGTAGTAGGGAATCATCATAGCCCCTTAGTCGGAAACGTTCCAGACATTCATGGGCTGCTTTCTCAAACTCACGTTCTTGTGTGCTGTTTCTACGGAGTCTGAGAAATTCCCCATAAGGGATACTTCTGATAAGCTTGGGTGGGTGACTGCTTTTAGCAAATAAGATGGAGTTCCCTGCCGTTTCTTTTCTGTACAGGGAAGTATGTACCAGGCCCTCATCAATGTACACCCTCAGGTCCAAGTAGTCGACTAATTGTTCCCGAGAGGTGCAGGTTGTAGCAGTTGTTATTCAAATCTTCGATGTACATTTCTGCACTTGCTGTCGTACCCTGCCATACGATAAAAAGATCGTCTATGTACCGGTAGAAATGTACCACCCTGCCATGCTCTTGTCCCTTCTTCCAGCTCCTGGGCACCTGCTCCTCCCACCAGCCAACGAACAAGTTAGCATAGCTGGAAGCGAAGCAGGTGCCCATCGCCGTGCCAGAGATTTGCCTGTACAGTTGTTCACCAAATAGAAATATGTTGTTATTTAAGCAAAACTGTACAAATTCGAGAATCATAATGTTATGCTGTGTAAAGCGCAATTGGCGCTTTTCCAAAAAATGTCTGACAGCATTCAGGCCATGTTGGTGGTCAATGTTGGTGTAGAGACTGGTGATATCCATCACCATAAGTAGATAATCGGATTCCCAGCTCATACCTTCAATTATGTTCAAAAAGTCTTTTGTATCCTGGATATAGGAATACAGGATAGTAACAAGGGGGAAAAGAACAGAGTCCACGAACTTGGACATGTTTTCAGTTAGTCCATAAATGGACGCAACAATGGGGCGTCCAGGTGGTGTTATAGAGTTCTTATGGAGCTTAGGGAGATGGTAGAACGTCGGAATCATGGGGCTATTGCTCCGTAGGAATAGATGTTCATCCTTCCCCAGCATTTGTAAATTATACCATTTCCGAATCAACTCATCATAGTTCATGATGCTCTCCTCGTAGATCTTGCTGGTAGTTGGAGAATAGTACTTGCGGTCCGATAACTGTCTCATAGCCTCCTGTTGGTAATATTCACTAATTAACAGTACCACATTGCCCCCCTTATCAGAGGACTTTATAACAATCTTACTATCCCCCATAAGATCTTGCAGGGCTTTCCTTTGTGATTCCGTGATATTATGGCTAATAGGAGTCGTTCTCTTCCTATATTCAATCAAATCCAGGGTCATAGCCTCTGTAAAGGCGTCAATCTCGTCCCATGGCGGTTGAGGAACAAAGGTAGACTTCGGCTTGAACTGAGTTTCTTCCCTTTCTTGTTCAATGCCTTGCAACAGGGCTCGTTGTACCATATCCTCATTAATGGTGTTTTGAGGATTTCCTTCTTGCTCCATTCCTAAATAGTTCAAGGCTTCCAATCCTTAGAGATCCCTGCCACTCAAAGCATCTGTAGCTGTCAATCTAGTCCCCTGCTTGGTTGTATCTTTTACGTGCGGTCTCATTTTGAAGTATTTATGAAGTTTCATTTTTCTCGTAAATCGGAAAAGATCAATTTTAGTCTGAGTGAACTCCATATTGTTGCTAGGGCAGAATGTTAAGCCCAATTCCAGAAGTTCACGTTCAATGTCAGTGAGGTGCTTATCTGTGAGGTTTACAACAGTTAAGGCAGCAGGCCTGCTGTCTTCAGTGAACATCAGTTCTTCTTCCTGTTGCGACTGTTCCAGTTCGAGGTTGCTCTTTTGCCCCTTCCTCGTCCTTTTGCCGCCGCCCCCTGATCTTCTTGTTCTCCTTTTCCTGCCTCTGAGGGCTTGTTCTTCCCTCCTCTGAGCCAAGTTTGCCTTATCACTTTGAACTCTGTGTGAAAGGGGACAGCTGCGACTCTTTGGTCACTCAGAGGGTCTGCTTGGTCATCGCTCGACTCATTGGCAGTATCATCAGATTCCGATGTTGGTGCGTTTGTGTTAGTTGCTGCATGCGAATTCTGTGCACCTTGACTGAGAGCTTTTCTTGGGGCATCATATTTTTTGGCAAAAGTCAGTATGCGCCCCTGGCGATAGTCATTCTCATCCCGCTCATATTTCTCTTGCTTGCGAGTCTTTATTTTCTGCTCATATTTCGTCAAGCGCGCTTTCATTAATCCTTTGAGGCCCTGCACCCTTGCAGTATCTTCTTCTTTATCAATTTCATCCTCTATGATTTTTATATCAGCCAGGGCCTTCTCCCTATCGCTCCACGCATATTTCACGAGGATCTTCAGCGTCCCCTCACAATACTGCGCTGTGTGTTCCTGCCAGTCTGTGAGCAGTTGGGGGTCTTGGTGTTCGTAAGAGGGAACCGTGTAGACTCTTAGTCCTCTTGGTACACGCCCCTCCTCAATATAGCTGGTCAAACTCGTGGCCTCCCACCACTTATGAACCTCACGCTCATACAATCTCTCCAATTTCACCATGTTCTCACTTAGTTTGTCGTTACCCGCCACCACGGGTGTCTGTGCAGCCGTTTTCTGTGTGTTTTGGCTGTTAAAAATGTCTTTAGCCGCAGAGCGGCGTTCCGTTTCGCTAAACATGCTCATGTGCGTGTTTAATCAGTTTGTAGACTTTCATACACTCAGACCCAATTCGGCCGAGGGACCGCTAGATACACCACCCTGCACGACGCTCTGCCGCTGATACTGCTTTTTTCAACAACCCGGAAATACGGGTAGCGGGCTTACCGGCTCAGACGCGATGAAAGATGCAGCGGGTAGACGGCGTTCTCCGTTCGGCAATCCTTTTCGTTCCCAGTTGAAGCCTTGCGGAGTCAATGCGTGCCCAAACAGATTACAGCTTGCGGCGGTGCTCGAGGTAAAAAGTTTAAACGCTCAATTTCCACAAAGAATACTCGAGCACTCAAGAGCGGGTGCAGTAAGCGGGCTGTGGATGCTCGCTAAACATAAACGCTCAAAGGTCCCTTCCCTAAAAGGAACGACAGCACTCCAGGGATGATGAAATTCACAGCGGTCTTTGTTTATTCAAATGAAAGTCAACAACAAACGCGTTTCGGCGTCAACCTTCGTCAGTGTCAATGACACTAGGCACATGATATCATTTTAAACCTCCATCATAGTGACAGACATAGGTGAAGGACAAACCCTGGATCTAATACAGGCACCATCTTGTAGTGGATAAGATGTGCACATTAACACATACAATTACCCTTCCATTATCAAGGATTTCTCTAACCCTGTTAGTGATAAAAAAAAAGCAGCGCTAACCGCGGTTAGCACTGCTTTTTTACACCTGGTATTTTCCTGACTTAGCCATGATACCCTATGGAAGGTGGATATCATGGCTAAGTTTGTGAGCACCTATTATCAAGCTAACGCCAAACTTTGAGAGATTATTGTTGGTTTTCCAGCGATAATCTCTCAATTGGCAGTTAGTGTGAGGATTTTTATCACTTCTGAGATAAACCTTGCTAATAGCAAGTTATCTCTGCGATAATTTCCGGCGATGCTTAGCGTTAAAAAAATGTTGCTAAGCATCGTTAGCGATAAATATCGCCTAACGTTGGTAATATGCCCCAATGTTCCACTCCTCTTAAACTGTTCTTGGAGAAAACCAATAAAGCTATCCATAAGAAGTAATAACAATGGAAAGTATGAGACCATGACATCCAATATATATCTCTGGAGTGCGATTCACTCGTTGGAAAATTGGTTGCGAAATTTGATTCCATCTCATTCTAATCACATCGGCCGTGCAGCGCGCAGCTGAGGGAGTCTTTTTTTTAGCTATATATATATATGTGTAGGAATTTAAATTTGCCAAACAGACTTTCAATGATACTTTTACAATAATTAAAGTTTCCGTTTAAATTAATTTAATAAACGGAATCTATATAGTTGTAAGGATAATACCTCTAATGTAAGGCATCAGTAATATCATACCTATTAGAGAAAAGCATTTAGTCTGTTTATTTTGTCTATTACTAACTTGCCGATCATGTGACCTGAGTGGGAAGGGCATATCATTTAAATGGCTTCAACCAGTTACAGCCTGTATGTGATCAAGGGCGCCTGAGCCCGAAACGCGTCATCTGTTGATTGCTGCTGAAGGTTGAAATAAAATAACATCTTGCCTCACAAAGTAGTGGTTCGCTTCTCCTTCTTCGCCGCCGAGGCTTTGGTGGAAGTGGTTGGAGTTTTGCTTGCGATTGGAAATTCACGGAAGTCCGACTTTCTTCCGTTCTGCGAACCCTCTCACCCGGAAGCGGCTGCCGCCATTAAGTCAAAGTTGTTGGAAGTTCGTGGTGAAACATTGGCAGCAGCCCCCTCGAGCCGCCGTACGTCACATGATATCAAGGGATAGTGGTCAGCGAGTAGAACCGGACCGGTTCGAAGTTGAAGCAGACACAGTACCCGGTGAGTGACGACGGCATTGTGGCAGAGGTGGGGAGATAATAGGCACTTTTCGAGTGACTCGAAATTAGATTCGAGCTACACTATCACCGTAATACCTATCAGCCAGCATGACAGACGAGGCTGTACGCCAGCGCGAAGCAGCAGCGGAAGAACTATTCTGCAAAAGATCGACAATGAATTCGAACACTGTACCCACTACTAGCACGTCTGCAGGGGCTGATGAAAATGAAAAAACGCTACTTAAGAACCTGGAAAAGTACATGCGCTTGGAGATAACTAAATGGTGGGAGCATCGCTCATTATCTAAGTATGTAGAGGTAGGCCGGGTCCCGAGAGGTCTTCGTATCCTTTTGGCTCCGAGCTACGATAACCCCAACCCTGCAGTGTTAAAAGAATGGACACAGAATAACTTAGAGGCTTCCATGACTTCAGTCCGCATCCTGATTAAATATGCAGCGATCGACCGGTTGGAAATCTTAAAGAAAATTGAGAACATTGAAGAAGAGCTAAAGAAATCCGCAAAGGTCGAATATATCAAAACTGCCAGAAACGCCATTGACGAAAGACTACGCAAACATGAGGAAAAAATCAAACATCGTAAAGCCCACAAGTTTGCCAGAGATGAATCAGACTACAACAACGGACAAATCTTCACATTCGCCCGCAAATACAATAATGAAAACCGAAAGAAATTTGGGGAACAAAAAGGGAAAAGTAATGTGGAGATAAACGCGCAGAAAACTACTGTAATGGAAGGAGCAGCGGTAGAAAATTCCAGTTTTGATTCAATCTCCATATCAAGCGAATTGAGTGTGGAAAGCGGAGAAAGGCCAAAACCAACAATTGTACTTGACATGGGTGAGGAATTGGATTTTTTAGTAGCAGAGAGACTACGTACACTGAGACCGAGAAAGGACAACAAACAACAAAAAATACAAGAAAAAACAAACGAAGAAAAGAAAGACGAAAAAAGCACAAACAAAAGAGGGAAAAACAAAAAGAAAAGCAATTGGACACGGAAAAAGTAGATGTAGACAAAACCATCATCAATTTGTCCAACGTGCCTCTGTCGGATGCGGAAAAAGCCTTGTTGTCACTGGGTCTAAATTTTTGTCCTGGCCAAATGTTTAATTACAGCTCCACGAGAATTGATGTTTTCAGGTTTGTCAGAAAACTCAAGCTGAAAAAACATTTTTCTTTGAAGAATAACAAAGATAAAAATGAGGAGCAACAACGTGATATGAATAATCATGTGGAGAGTTTGGGCATCAGGGCGGCAGACATTCCAACATACCTGGACCTACATGATCTAAACACTGGCGAGGCAGAAACTGATGAAACTGAATATGACCCTTCTACTCAGACTAGGATTAGAAATATCAATCTGCTACAAAAAGGAGCTGGGATCAGCCCCTTTAAGAAAAAATCCAAATACATCCCCATGATGCCCAGGGACGCGTTGGACACGTTTCATGATTGAGTGGTTGAAGACATTAAAAAACTTAACAGACAAGTACAGACCAAAAGAACCAAACAGAAAAAACATATTGAACAAAGGAAGAGAGACTATGCCAAATTGATGAAAAAACTAAGTGAGAACAATGAAATCATCATTAAAAAATCAGATAAGGGCGGGAATTTAGTAATATGGCCCGAGAAGAATACATCAAGGAGGCAAAGCGCCAACTTAACAACATTAACTGTTATGAGCCGTCCAACATCAAAAAGTATACCAGTGCCATAGACTCTCTTAAGAAATTGTTGATGCAATTGCGTAGTGATGGCCTAATATCTAATGACGAGTTCAAATTTATGCATAATGAAAACCCAATTGTGCCGGTTCTTTATTTAATACCTAAAGTGCATAAATGTGTTTCTCCCGTTTCTGGCAGGCCTATCATTTCCGCCATAGGGAGTGTGGCGGAACAGGTAGGCCAGTATGTAGATTTTTTCCTACAAAACTCTGTCAAAACCCTGCCCAGTTACATCAGGGATACTGGTGATTTCCTTAGCAAAGTGAGAAATATTCAATGGTCTGAAGAAATGTATCTCATCTCACTAGACATTGAGTCTTTGTACACCAGTATAGACCACCAGGCAGGGCTGGCAGCTGTCAAATTCTTTTTGGACCAAAGACCGTGCAAATTCTATCAGCACAACAAGGCTCTAATCAATCTGATGAGCTGGTGTCTCAATAACAACTTCTTTCTATTTAGAAAGGAGTTGTTTAAACAACTAAGGGGCGTGGCAATGGGAGCTTGCTTCTCCCCCAGCTATGCGTGCTTGCACGTTGGCTGGTGGGAGGAGCAGGTCCTCAAGAGGAGCTATTCTTCCATCTTTGAAAACAACATCAAACACTTCTATAGGTATATCGATGACATTTTCATCGTGTGGCAAGGAAGCAAAGAAAAAGCAGTGGAATTCAATGAAGATATCAATGTAAACAATTTAAATCTCCACTTCACCTACCACATTGACAAATCCAGCTTAGAATTTCTGGACGTCAGATTGTATATAGTGGAAGGAAGAGTAGAAAGTACCCTGTTTAGAAAATCTACTGCAGGCAATGTCACGCTCCACGCCTCTAGTGCCCATCCCAGGCACCTGATTGCCAGTATCCCGTATGGGGAACTGTTACGCCTCAAGAGGATATGCAGCACAGATGTTGAATATAATACTTGTGCTGCAGAATCCATACAGCGAATGAAGGCAAGAGGCTATTCTGACAAGATTCTGACAACAGCCCCAGCGAAAACAGCCCTCAGATCAAGAGCCAGTCTGCTTCCAGCCTCTTGAGAGGAACAGTCTGTCCCCCTTGATTCATCTGATTTACCAGCAACCTCTGGGACAGATGATTGTGATCAGTGTCCTAGACTGATCACAGCTTACAGCGAAAATGAACGTAAAATCAGATCCATCATCAATAAGAATTGGGCAATAGTATTAACTGATCCCGTTCTAAGGATGAATTTACATCTAGCCCCACCATAACATTCAGCAGAGCAAGGAACATGGGAGCTGTGTTAGATCCTACAAGCCCTGAAATAAGAACTAAATCTAACTGGCTAAAACCCAAAGCTGGTTTTTACAAATGTTCCACATGCCGTGCGTGCAAATTTGGGGTGAACAAAACAGAATATCAAACTCCCTTCTGTCCCACACCACATAAGATATTGGATAACTATAACTGTAAAACTGAATTCGCAGTTTACGTTCTCACATGTACCTGTGGCCTCAATTACATCGGCAGCACCAAGCTACAGGTACATGAGAGAATCCTCCAGCATCTGCGTGCAATTCAGCATAGTGATCCCAATTATCCTGTGGCACGCCACTTCAAACAGGTACATGGAAACAACTTATCTTGTTTACAATATTATGTGGTATCCTCTCTCCCAAAACCACGTAGAGGAGGGAACAGAGAGGCTTTGCTTAGAAGATTAGAAACCAAATTTATTCTCAACTTCGACAGTAAATGCCCAAATGGACTAAATAACACTGAAGATATGTATACGTGTCTTTAAATTGATTATTCTGATTGTTCTATATAGCTGAGTTAGGTATACCATTTACCACAGAATTTATTGTTGATCCTGTTGCAGATACCCTACATTCAGTAGGTTTTTTAATTTGGGGTGTAGATAAGATTTGGTAGCTTCTGACATATGTTTTATGATGGCTGTCAATTTCTTATCTCACGAATTCACACTATGGCCAAGACATTAGATTAGGGGTTGGGCACTATCAGTGTGAGAAAAGTGGTTACCTTGAACATGGTCCAAGGATTCATAACTGATTTGAATATCTGGTGTCATTGCCCATCATGTCTTTTTTGCCTAGTTTTGGTTACAAAATGCATTTTTATTTTGTAACCGTTTTATTTGCACAAAACAACAATTTTTTGCACATGGGAGACCAAGGGGAAAAATAAGTATTGCTGCTATGCTCTATATTCTTTTTGCACATTCTTTTTAATCAGAGTCACGAACTGGTTAGTAATCACCTGCATTCATGCAGTTATAATGAACTATGTTATTGCACAGAACAGTGTGTATATGGATTCATCCAGGAATTTAAATTTGCCAAACAGACTTTCAATGAAATAGACTGTTTTTTCAAATATTTTCTTCACGATATTTTACAATAATTAAAGTTTCCGTTTAAATTAATTTAATAAACGGAGTCTATATCGTTGTAAGGATAATACCTCTAATGTAAGGCATCAGTAATATCATACCTATTAGAGAAAAGCATTTAGTCTGTTTATTTTGTCTATTACTAACTTGCCGATCATGTGACCTGAGTGGGAAGGGCATATCATTTAAATGGCTTCAACCAGTTACAGCCTGTATGTGATCAAGGGCGCCTGAGCCCGAAACGCGTCATCTGTTGATTGCTGCTGAAGGTTGAAATAAAATAACATCTTGCCTAACAAAGAAGTGGTTCGCTTCTCCTTCTTCGCCGCCGAGGCTTTGGTGGAAGTGGTTGGAGTTTTGCTTGCGATATATATATATATATATATATATATATATATATATATATATATATATATATATATATATATATATATATATATATATATTTTCACAGAAAAAACCATAGGCTATATATGGTTAGGAATTTGCATTTACAAAACCTTGAAAATTCAATGAAAAAACCATTGGTTATAGAACATATATAGTTAGGAATTTGCATTTACAAAACCTTATTTTACTCGCATAAAACCATTGAAATTCCATATATAGTTAGATGCGCTAACTATATATCGCGCACCCGCAATCCACTGCTGATGATGTCACATATTACATCATTCATGACATGGTCAGTGACATCACTGATGACATCACTGATGACATCTCAAATGACATCACTGATGACATCACTGATGACAACACCCAGTGACTGTATGTTTCTGTAAAGTTAAAATATGTCTCACATATTGAAGAATGAGTGGATGTATAAATGTCTGGATGAAGGATTTAGTAGGTGCATGACTGATTGTATGAGGGAGTGATTAAATGTGTCTCACTGAGTGCATGGGTTAGTGATTAAACTGTATTAATTTGTGCATCATTATGTCTGTTGTTCTGTAAAGTGCTGCATGTGTTGATCAGTAACTATATGAGTAACTATATGGGTTATTGATTGGTTGCCCAAATATTTGAATGGGAGAGTGAGTGTGTGTGTGAGTGGCTGGGAGGTGTGTGACTCTGTGCATAGATGTGTGAACAGCTGATTCACTAGATGTATGGGTTCAAAACTGCATGTGGAAACAACTGTATGGGTGGTTGACTGTGTGTATGAGTGTATTGGTGAGTGAATGGATATCTCAGTGCTACATGTCAAAGTAAGTATATATGTAAAAGACAGTACATGTGAGAGTTGACATATATAAATAACTGTGCATAAGAGCCAGTGAATGTGTGAGTGGCTGTATGGATCATTGTGAACTTGTATCAGGGATTGTATAAGAGAGAAAATATGTGTTAGTATATATTTGAATAAGTAAAGTTTGTATAACTGTATAGTTCAGGAAATGGAGGTGTGATTGATTGTTTGCATGACTGACTAGTTGTGTGAGTAACTCCATGGATGAGTGACAGTCTGTGAGTGTCTGTTTACACTGATTGTATCTAAGGTTATATTAGAGTCTGAAGAGGTTCATTGTATTATCACATGAATGATGTCATGAGTGATGACACCAGTGATGTCATTTGAGATGTCATCAGTGATGTCATCAGTGATGTCATTTGATATGTCATCAGTGATGTCATTTGAGATGTCATCAGTGATGTCATCAGTGATGTCACTGACCATGTCATGAATGATGTAATATGTGACATCATCAGCAGTGGATTGCGGGTGCGCGATATATAGTTAGCGCATCTAACTATATATGGAATTTCAATGGTTTTATGCGAGTAAAATAAGGTTTTGTAAATGCAAATTCCTAACTATATATGTTCTATAACCAATGGTTTTTTCATTGAATTTTCAAGGTTTTGTAAATGCAAATTCCTAACTATATATGGACTATAACCTATGGTTTTTTCTGTGAATTTCAATGGTTTTTTAATAGCAAATATCAAAAGCTGTCAAATGTGAAGTACGTGATAGGTAAAAACGTTTTCGTGTTTATGCACGCTGATGTGCTTTGAACGCTGCCCCCCCCCTTCTTTTCTCTTAGTAGTACTCTCTCTTTGCAGATAGTGAACGGTAGTTAACGCAGACCTTTACCCCCGTTGTAATCCGTCGTACCTGCTTGTCTCTCCATTTGATTGATTGTTATCCAAGCATTTACTGTTTTAGAATTAGTTCTCTTTGGATCATTCTCTATTTACAAACAAGCACAAAGTCGCAATACTCTGTTTAATCTTTGCAGATAGTGAAAAATCGTGTAAAAAAATAAAAGTAATCAAGCAAAATCAGTAGACCACTAATTCGATCTCTTTTTGACCTCGGTAAAATACAAACATTAGGAACAACCCTTCATGAGAAATACGAAAATAGTGAAATGAACTGAGCTCCACACCATGAGGGCTGCAAGACAGCTCGACTCCGCCACCCACCCCGCCCAAAATAACGACAAACCCTATGCATATATTATAAATATAGACAACACACCAGCAAAGAAACAGGGTAAAACATTTTATTAAATAACTATTTTCATAACTATTTTATACTTTTTATTGCCCGATCCGGCTAGCTCAATCGATCGAGCATGAAACTCATGCACTGATAGCAAGCATTGAGAGTTTGTAGAACGATGGCTTCAGATTTTCCACATACGGTGTAGTGGCGCGAACTGGGAGGGGGCGTTTGGATCCTGCCCCTTCCCCAAATAAGATTTTCATACGTGAATGTTCGTTCATGCTTTTTGTCCCTGAGTTGCTTCGATGTCACTGCCTTACACAAATGGCATAAGTCCTGGATGTTGAGTGTCATACTTCAGAGTTCTAAGCAGCGCTTGTAACACTGTTTAAACCTTATTTGCACCTGCTGCAGCTTCACTATTCAAAGTAAGTGGGGTCCGTTTGTGGACCTGACTGCATTGGAAAACAATGTGATACGGTGTCTCCCTAAACCGCTTGACCGAGGCCCCCGAGGGGGCGGTGAGATGGCGCGGACTGAGAGGGGGCGCTTGGCTCCTGCCCCCTCCCCAAGTCGTGTTGCCCTGGTGTGGCCTGAGATCGCCCCCGACATAGGCGGCCGGCTCCCGGGGTCCGGCGGAATTTTTTCCCTTTTGATGACTCTTCCATTCTGGACCTTGTCCAACAATCCGTTTGACCTGAAGACACGCTGTAGTGGGGCACCCCTTTACCGTTTTAGTTGCCATTCCGCCCGCTTTTGGTACTCTGTGCCTCTTCCGCCATTCAGCTGTTTACCGCCCGCTCTTGCGACTACAGCGTCTCGCTCACCATGTAGTTGAGTTGCTCCCGCTCTTAAAATTTAACCGAACTTTTTGGACTGCTGAAAGCGGTTGTATTCCGACCGCTGGTTGGTGGAGACATTTTGACTATATTCTGGACCTGCGTTCTCGCGTAATGCGTCATATGAGGTGCCGCGTTAGCGCACCCGGAAGTGCTCCGGTGCGCAAGGCACAGCTTCCCGGAAACGATCCAGAGCGCGCCGCGCAGCGCGTAACGTAAGCATAACAGGTCATGTGACTTGTTAATAAAACTTTTCATTGGTTCATTTTACTTTTGTTTTCCTAATGATGTAAGACTAGGTCATGTGACCTAAAAATAACACTTTTCATTGGATTAAAACATTTTTTTTCCCAAACGATGAAAGCCCCACCTTGTTTCTGGATGTTTCAGACCGAAGCTGGCGTCACCATGAGAGCACCACCATCTCGTAGCTCCGTCGTGGCCATTCCGTAAGCAATCATGGCAGCCGCTCCCCACCGGAAGCCTGCGGGAGTCGAGGGCCCCCAAGACTTTTGTACAATCTTCAAGGCTGAGGGGACGCTTTCGAGAATGGAACCCAAGCCCTGGCAGACAAGCGTCCGAGTTCCAAGGTGTCCCAGGGCCATTTTACTGGACCAGGCCCAAATCCGAAGAGCCGGCCGCCATTTTAAGAGTCCTGTGGCAGCCGCCTATCGCTGCACCGCAAGAGTGGGAGCAACTCAACTACATGGTGAGCGAGACGCTGTAGCCGTAAAAGCGGGCGGTAAACAGCTGAATGGCGGAAAAGGCACAGTGTAGCAAAAGCGGACGGAATGGCGACTGAAACGATAAAGGGGCGCCCCACTACAGCAGACGAGCCTCCGCCATGTGCTTCAAAACTGCATACGTATCTCGTGATATCAAGGTTGGGCAACCAGTACACAACAAGCAGTTACGAGTCCCATTTACACCGGCGCCATTTTGGGCGCGGCCGGGCAGGTCCAGGATCTAGTCAAACATAACAAATGAGGCTGACGTCTCTGAAGCAGTTGACGCACAGCAGGACATAGCAAATAAACATGAAGTCTCTAAAGCTGTTAACTCACTGCAGGACAAAACAAGTGAACCTGAAACCTCTGGAATAATTGTCGCTCAAAAGAACAACACACAAAACTCTATAGAGCCTGAAGAAAGAAAAACAAAAGGGCACTGTAGTTTCAGACACACTTAACACTAATGACTAAACAAAGATATCGTCTGTTTATGAAGCAGTTATCATGTTCACAGAATTGACAAAGAAGTGTGCAGACACCAATGCTATTAAGAAACACAAGGAAATCCCTAACGCATCAGCATTCTCGGAAGAGGTTGACACAGATAACATCTTAAGGAACAAAGAAAGACAAAATAAGGATGAGGAAGTTATCACTTTAGTTTTTTCATCAGCTAGCGACAGCAAGAAACACATTGTAATGGAGATTAGAGAGGCTACGGATGGATAAATAAATTATCAAAAGAAATAGCGACTCCCCCCTTTAGCAAATTAGCTAAATCTTTGCGTAATTTGGACATTAAAGTTATATTATTGTTGTTGTTGTTGTTATAGTTATAGTTTCCTTTTAAGTATAATTCACCAATAGTTTTGTTTGTAGATGTTTTCCCATTAACAATCCCAGTTCCATCACCCGCCCAGGATATCACCACTGTTCCCCATGTCATAAAACCTTAGGATGTTCAATAACTGAAACAGCTAATATGGGTTTACTTACAGGGGACATCTTTTGTTCTGTTTTGTGAAGTAAAACTATTGTGAACGCAAGTATTATACATAGTAAGTGTTTAATATAGCATTTGTCAGTCATTGGTTAAGCAGCTAGGACCTGTTCACTCTTGACACCCCAGGTGCTGTGTATGTTGCACTATAGTGCTGCATCGGGAATACGGACAACCCTATTGATGTTGATTTTTCATTATTGATTATTGTAAATAAATGGCGACTCCCCCCTTTAGCAGATTAGCTAAATGTTTGCGTAATTTAGACATAAAAGTTATATTATTGTTGTTGTTGTTGTTGTTGTTATCGTTATAGTTCTAGTTAATTTCCATTCAGAGTGTCCTACACAGCACCACTGTAGGTAAACACTACTTTATGTAAAACCTGGGACATAGCACTCATTGAAACTATAGTTGGTCACCATGAGGTTTAAAGAAGGGATGGTTCTTCACCTGGGTGCCTTCCACAACTCAGCACGTTGTGCTGCCTTGGGACTATTCGCACAAAAGACAGCTTCTGACCATTGTTGTTTTTTTTATCAAAATTTTTTTAAATATATTTACAGTTTTTGTTGCGTTCGTTATATTTAAAAGTTAATAAAGTTTTATAATCCAACTGTCTTGGAGTACTATATGTTTTTTAAAAAATCGGGTGAATGGGGCCTTGAATCGGGTTATTGTCATGTGTGGGCTTTGCAAGTGTACTGCTACAGGATCGGACATTTCAAACTCAAATGCACGTTCTTTTTCTTACCTTTCCGAAGCATGGACCGCAATAGCAGGCAGAGAAAGGGTGATGCACGTGTTGAACACTGCCTGGCCTGGCAAGTTGCTGGCAGTGCCCCCCCGCCCGCTCTTGAAAGAGGGCACACACACACCGCCGCCCCGAGTACTTCACAAATCTTTAAAAGACCATGCGCTTGTTCATGAGGCTTAAATGGTTTATCACCCCTTCTAGAACCCCTGCATCGACCCTCTGACGTTTCCTGGAAGAATTAGCACGTAACACAATACCAAACCCTGTCAGCTGAAACCCCCGAGGAATCGTGGGGCATATTATCAAGGGGGTTTATTTCCGCTTTTTTGGCTTTAAAAGCCAAAAAAAGGAGATAAAATTATCTCCCTATTACCAAGCTGTCACTAACACCAGTTAGTGACAGCTAAAAGGAGATAGCGAGCATCTTGGGCCCCGCTTTGCATGTCAGTGATATTTATCACTAATGACATGCAAAGTGGGCGTGCCAAGATGTTAGCGACTGGAAACAGTCCCTAACCATCGCTATCTCCTATTACCAACTTTTGGAGATATTTGCGCTAAGCGCGAATATCTCCAAAAGCTAACACCTGCCCTGAGCAGTTTTTAGCCATGTTATCCAATGGGAGGTGGATAACATGGCTAAGAGCATTTGCTGGATAATGCATGAATATCGCTGACTTTTCAGTGATATTCATGCATTGCGGCCGTTTTTTATCGCATTTGCGATAAACCTTGCTAATAGCAAGGTTTATCTGCGATAAAATTCGCCGATGTGCGGCGATAATTTTTGTCTCTAAACAAGTTAGAGACAAAAATTATCGCTAGTTGTTGGTAATATGCCCCCGGGTTTTTCCTTGCAGGAATCGGGAGGCGGAAGACTAGCACTGAAATCAGTAGTCTCACGCCTGAATCGGGAGGATTGGTATGTCTGGATTCTCTACAGCTGGAGCCATAAACTACATCCGCAGGGCTAGGTGATAGCCTGGGTCCGGCCTGGACAATCGGACACAGAGGAAGAGGAGTGTCAGAGGGTGCGGTAGTGAATAGGGTGAAAGGGAGGTGTCGGGCGGGCACAGGGTGTGATTCTCAGGGAAGAGCAGCGCAGATGGGGGGAAGTATCTGGCCCATGCATGAGAGAGAAAGGCGGGGGTGACCAGTGCGTGGAAGAGATGCTTGCGAGGGTGGGGAGCCGTGCTGAGAATCGACGGCGTGCAGAGAGTGGGTCTGGTCAAGGCATCAAAAATGGCTGCCGTGCACGTCAAAATTGTGGCATTGGACAAAAAGGCAAGATGGCGCAGACAATGTTTATCAATAAGGATTCATTTATAACAAAATATTTACTCGCAGTGACAAAATGGTGGTCAACACTTCCTGATTTCCATTGAATCGAACGTTAACAGACGTCACGCAGCAAAAAAAAAAAAAAAAGCTCACGCACAGCCGCTGGAAGACATGTATCAACATATTCAGAAAACATAAGGGGTCAGGATACGTCTCCCGCACCCCCTTATACCTAGTAATTTAATTAAAACGAAACACAAAATGGCAAATTCCCGTTTCGCTACCAGTTTGCGGCCCAGTTCGCGGCTCGGGAAGCGCTTCTACCGTGAAAAATATATATTTTTTTATTTTCCCCACGAGACCCTTTAATAACCCCAACATCATTCCTAGGGGGTCAAGAGAGGTATACCTTGCCCCCTTTCATTAAATTCCCCCTTCGTTTTTCACCTCTTCTTGTCTCTCGATCCTACCGAGAGATAAGATGGCGGCCGCTCCGGACTGTTTAGAATGTTGACAGACACCGGAGGGCCAATCAGCTTCGCATCGCAAAGTTCCGATACGCGAAAAGTTCGCTAACCGGATCGCTGCCCGGAGCGCTGTTACAGATATATATCTTGATTTAAACGTTAATTTCTCAAAATCCACTGAAGCACATATATTGAGACCTAGCAAAGGCACATCGGGCTAACAGTCCCTACAATTTTGCCAAGTTTCGTGGAAATCCATTCAGCCGTTGGAGCTAAAAGTGAGGCCAACCGCCCTATGGAAATTAACATGGGAAAAACGCGTTTTGGGACCCCCCTTTTTTCTCGGCCCCCCCTTGACAACCCCCCCCAAATTTTCAAGGGCTGCTCAAAAACAAAATGTGCCATTTTCCTGAAAATTTCAGCCGATTCCGTCCACAAACGCCAAAGTTATTAGACATAGAATTTTCAAAAGTTCCATAGAGAATTAATCCTAACTATATATACCTACTGGCGAGACGCCAGTAGGTAATATATATATATATATATATATGTATATATATATATACACACACATAAAAAATATATATGTATTACATAACTCATGACATCATCAGTGACATCACTGATTACATCTCAAATGACATCACTGATCACATTACTTATGAAAATCACCCAGTGTTTGTGAGTGTTTTCTAAAAATGTATGAGTATTAAATATATATTTGTATTAAGGTACTACAAAAGTTAAATTAGTATACTTTGTGTACTACTAATGAATGATACTATTCGTAACATATATTATGTAAGTGACTGTGTGTATCTGTGTGTTATAGGGTGTGTTAGTGGCTATTTGGGTGTGTGAGTGAGTGTGTGAGTGGTTGCATGGGTGAATAAGTGGGTGTGTGAGTAGCTGTACTGGTGAGTGAGTGGCAGTGTGAGTAGCTGTATTTGTTAGTGAGTTGCTGTGTGAGTAGCTGTATGGCTGAATGAATGGGTGTGTAAGTGGTTGTATGGGTGAGTAAGTGGCTATTTGAGTGGGTGTTTGGTTAGCTGACTGAATGTGGGAATTACCGTATATAGAGTGACTGTACGTTTGGATATATGGGTGAGTGAGTAGATGTGTGAGTGCTTGTATGGATGTGTGAATGGGCAAGTAAGTGGTTGTGTGGTTGTGTGGGTGTGTGCCTGAGTTTGTGAGTAGCC